>NC_081369.1:53305923-53413423 GCF_030684315.1 Stegostoma tigrinum
ATAAAGAAAATAACCCTGAATTGATCAATACTTGCCAGAGGCATCAGTGTTCTTTGGATACTTTGTTCAAGTAACACTTAACAATCCCTTTGTGCTCTGTTCAGTTGGTATTGGATGACTGTGTTTACTAGAAGTGTTGCCAGGGTGAGTGTTCTTCAGCCCCTCACTGAGTGACATGAATTTCAGCTATTTGTTCTGCTCCATGTCTGAACAGTATTCAATGTCTTGAGCTTCATCTACATAGCAAACACCAAGCCTCGCCATTTGACTGCTGATGATTAAAGTAACACTGTTGTGTGTTTTTATTTCCAATATCAGTTCCTCTAAATGAGACTGAGAATATGGGCCAACAAATCTTCCCAATCGTGTAGTGGCTGACAGAAAATTAATGGTGTGTGGGTGAACGAGATCGCGAGCCAATAATGTGCACTGCAAACGCTGGGAAAAATACAATCCTTTTGTGGTGAGCAGCCTTGTTGCCAATCATTCTGACAAAACACTTTGAGGGAGGGCAGTCGTGTTGTGCAGTAAACTGTATTTCCCAACAGTAAAATGCGCTGTGAATCTTATAAATTTAAGGAACCAGCAGTGTACCGAAATGATCAGAAAGACTAGCTGATGCAACAAATGCAGGTTAGCACTAATCCAAATTATATATAAAGGCAAGAGAATATCTTACCGATGAAATCTCATTGCTCTATTTATAGCCCCCATGTGGACATTGATGCTGGTTTACTTCATGTAAAGATTGCCCCATGCACCCCTCAGCCCCTCAAGAATTCACTACAATATTCTAAATTCCTCCTTTCAATGCAAACACACAGCAGCCTGAAATTTACATATGTTCACTCTAATCCTATCACTTTACCACTGATGTAGTGACAAATCCGTTGAGGCATTTAAGTGACGGTTCCCACATTACTTTCAATTGTGAGATTTCCTGGGAACACCAGCATTTGTGGCCAACTCTAACTGCCTTCGATGGTGGTGGTGGAAGCCATTTTCAACTGATTAGCTTGCTAGCCAATGAAGAGTCAGTTGCACTGGCCTATTGAGAGAGATATGCATATTGTGTATGGCTACAAATCTCAGACCGATTTTTGTAACAAACCAGGTTTAGCATTTTATTCCAGATGTGTTAATTAATTAAACTTAAATTCCTCTAGGCTCTGTGTTGCATTTTAATGACTTGTCTCCAGTGCATTTGTGTGCAACTCCAGATTACTAGCACAGTGACATTGGCTCGATGCTCCTTTCCCACCTGTTGCTAGGATAGCGTGGGATCAGACTGAAGGAATTTACTGGCAATTGTACATAATCTGCACACTTGCGGAATAAGGATTAATTCTCAGATAATTACTGTTCAGATGCTGCTGTCTGACACTTTCATTCTCAAACTCCCCGTGCAAGATTTCATCATCAAGATGGTGGTGGAGTAGAGCACCTGGGCTGAGGCTCATCTGCTCCAACCGCTTTTCTTTTCTTCTTTTTCTTTCTTTTCCCTCTTTCCTTGCTATTTCTTTCTTCTCTTTTCCTTTAGTGACCTCTTGTCCTGGGCTCAGATGGTATCGGCGTTGGCAGTGAGTGAGCCCAGAGCAGACTCATGTGGGCCCTTTACTTACAATGTGTTCCTACGTTGGCAGAGACAACATCAGCAGGGTCGGCCCAGCAGTGAAAGATGGCGCTTGAGGATCAGCGACCTCATCGTTGCTTGGGTCTAGCTCTGACAACGGTGAAGCTGCGGTGGAAGGGCATCACAGCGACACTGATGAAGTGGTGCCAGTGGAGAGAAATGTGACCCTGACGTTTGCAGGTCCAGTGCAGGCAGTGGTGGAGAAGCATCGACCCAGTGATGAAAGATTGCACCTGAAGAGTAGCGACGGCAACGTTGGTTGAGTCCAGTGCAGATGGTGACAAGGCAGTGGAGCAGGGATGGTGGCACAGGCATTGTTGATGATGAGCTGGCTCAGGCCTGATGGGCTCTCCTAAAGCTATATCCTTCTACTTCTTATTCTTCAACTATCCAAAATAGTGCTGGAAAAGCTCTTCTCAGGACTTTACTGTTTTTCTCACTGTGAAATACTTGTGACAATAAAATCATTCATTCAAGATCTTTAACATATTAATTAATTTCCAAGTTAATTCTGACTTCCTGGTTTTCCATTTCCATTTCAAACATTTTCGCAATTCTCTATGAATCAACTTTTTGGAGTAAGAGGAAGACAACAGATACTCAGGATTCCCAGGCATAGCATCATGGATCTGTCTAGAACTATTAATATTATCGTTATTGACTGTTTCTTATTTGTTGTTTCTCCCTTGACAAAACAGTAGCTTCTTGGTGCCTTGTCTCTGTCCTCGCCTACAAGATGACCATTCATCACTATTTATCCGTTAGACAATGTTGCTTTCACCAACAATCTTTATGGCTGTTCTTTCCAAATCCTCTCTTGCCATGATAGATGCATAGATTTCCCTCTTTGATTCACCCTTCTTATCCAATAGATGGATATCCATCCTCTGGAATCTACATTCCAAACTTCTTCTCTGTTCTTGTAGATAACAGCAGGACAGGAAGGAACCAAACAACCCTTCAAACCTGTTCCAATATTTAATTAGATCACAGATGATCTGTATCTGAACTCTATTCACCTGCTGTTACTCACTGGAATTTAGAAGTCTGATGGGGCATCTCATAGAAGCATATAAAATCCTGGTGGGACTGGACAGGCTAGGTGAAGGAAGAATGTACCTGATGTTGGGAAGTCCAGAAGTAGGGGTCAGTGTCTAAGAATAAGGGGTAAGCCATTCAGGACTGAGATAAGGAAGAATTTCTTCACTCAGAGAGTTGCAAACCTGTGGAATTCTCTATCACAGGAAGCTGTTGGGGCCAGTTTGCCAGATATGGTCAAGAGGGAGCTGGGTGTGGCCCTTGCAGCTAAAGGGATCTAGGGGAATGGAGAGAAAGCGGGAATGTGATACTGAAATTGCGTGATCAGCCATATCATAGTGAATGGTGGTGCAGACTCAGAGGGCTGAACGACCTATTCCTGCACCTGTTTTCTATGTTTCTATGTTATCCTTAGGTGTCTAAAGGAGGTCCCATAGCCCAGTGTGCAGTGTTGTGGTTTTGTACTTACTTACAAAAACTAACCAATCTCATAGCAGCAGTGGTGAATGGATTGTTTATTTGAAGATCGGTATTATGATTGCTCAGAAGACAGATCTGTTACAGAGGTTCAACAAGAATTGTCAAAGGAAAACACAGTTAATACACCCTTGCATAGCAGGCTGCAAGCTGGACTCGTAATGACTGTTTGTCACATGTGCTACATCCCTGTCATTAGCATGTTCTCTCTTAAAGTGATATTACAACTGGCAGGATTCCTGCCAGAGCTAAAGCTCTGAATTTGAGTTTCACCTCAGGATTTGATAGCCATGGAAGGCGCAGGCACAGCACATTAGGGTTGATTACCAATAGCAAATTCTTCCAACGTATGCCAATGATAGATGGCTAGAGTGAAGAGAGATTCCTAGTTAGTCATGCAATGAAATGTACTTTGAAGTCTCTAAAAACCAGACTACAAACAAGTAAGTAATATTCCCACAGAACCTGGACCCCGGGTGGACTGTAACACACCATTATTCTACATCAGTCATCAATTAATTTTAGTAATTAAATTTTCAGTTGGCAGCACCGTATCAAAGTAAATTTTACAATCTTCTGCAAGTGTGGAAAAAAGCTTTCTGGTTTCACACTCCTGATTAGTTTTTCCATTTTTACCTTATCAAATCCAATTCTAAGTGTGAACTCCTTCATCAGATCGCCCCTCATTTGTCTAAGTAGAGGAGTATGCAAATCAATCAACACATTTAATGAGCTAAAAGTCAGTGATAGCTCCAAAGACTGGGATAAATTCAGAATCCAGCAAAGGAGGGCAAAAACGATATAAAGAGCGAGAAAATAAACTACAAGGGCAAACTAGCAAGGAATGTAAAAAGGGACAATAAGAACTTCTTTAAATGTACAAAAAGAGAGAAGGTAACGTGAATACAGGCTCCTTACAAAATTAATCTGGGGAGAAGGTTATGAAGAAACAAGGAAATTGCAGAGGAATTGAACAGCTATTTTGCATCAGACTGCACAGTAGAAGATTCTTCAAACATCCCAACACTACTAAAGAACATGGGAGAGGAATTAAATACAGCCACCATCATTGGAGGACTGTGAGAAATCTAATGGTGCTAAAGGTCGATAAGTTTCCTGACCCTGATGGCTTGCATCCTAGGATCCTAAAAGAGGTAGCTGCAGAGATAGTGGATGCTTTGGTTGTAATTTTCCAAAAATTCTTAGATTCTGCAAATGTACAAGATAATTGTGTTATACACCAGAACTCAAAGTATTTTAAGAATGCAGCCTGGACCCTAACATTTTCTTACTTTAAACACAAATATAAAGTGCTGTGTTCCAGAAGCAATTCAATTGTTCAAACTACTTGGTGATAAGCAAACCTCGACTTATTCAAACACCATAGTTAAAATACAGCAAAGAAGAAGAACTAAGAATAACTTAAGAACAAAGACAGACATTGCTGGAAAAGTTCAGCAGGTCTGGGAGCATCTATGAAGAAAAATCTAAGGAAGAGTCATTGGGCCTGAAACGTTACCTTTGATTTTCCTTCACACATGCTGCTAGTCCTGCTGAGCTTTCCCAGAAACTTCTGTTTCTAATCCTGATTTACAGTATCCACAGTTCTTTTGGTTTTATTTAGAATAACTTAACCCTTTTGGAAAGCTTAACAAAATAACAGATACAGTAACTGTTACTAATGAATGATTCCAATATAGTAACACCCCATAAATACATCCCTCAGCAAAAAGGCAGATTCAGACACAAATTCTCACATGTAATGCCTGCAGTAATCCCAGCTTCTAGCATTAACTGAGAGAGATGGAAATATAACTTCTACTTCATCAAAACTCCACTTCTTCCAAATCTAAAAGCTAAACAAACCAGAAATGCTGGTCTGTGTGAGCAGACCACACCCATCCAGGCTGCTTCTATTGCTCCAACTTTAAATAAAAAACAAGACTTCACAAGCTGTTAACATTGCCACAGACTGCTCTCTACCTCTTGTTCAATCTCTCCCTTAAAGGAAACCAGGACAAAGTATGTCTCTTAAAGCCATAGCATCATCACAGTTGGAAAACTGCTAATGTGATACCAGTATTCAAAAAGCAAGTGGATATTATGTACCAATTAGCCAACCATCAATTGTTCGAAAAGTATATATTCCTGCTCCTCCTCAACTCCAGAAGTAAAGGTGAGGGTTCATCCTGAGCAAGTGAAGGAGTATGTCCCAGACACACTCCCCCTTGGTTCATAGCTCCAAGACATGGAACACAAGCTCCAATACAACAGGATTCAGCAAGATGGCAGCAGAGTAAGATGCTCCAGACAGAGCTCCTCTGCTCCACCCATTCTTTTCTTTTATTACTGTTTTTTTTCTTGTATCCTGCATTTTTTAAAATTTTTGACTAAAAAAAGGGGAATGGAGGAGGTGACTCTGGGCTGGAGGCTGCCACTGGTTGGTCCTGGGGGCGAGTCAACAGAATGGAGACCATTGTGGGAAAGTAGTCACAGAGCGCAGACCACCACAGGCGAGTGAGTCCCGGAGCGGACACTGTCACAGGGAAGTGAGTCCCGGAGCGGAGATCGTCACAGGGAAATGAGCCCCGGAGTGGAGACCGTCACAGGAAAGTGAGTCCCAGAGCGGAGACTGTCGCAGGCAAGTGAGTCTCGGTGAGGAGACTGTCACAGATAAGTGAGTCCCGGAGCAGACACTGTCACAGGGAAGTGAGTCCCGGAGCGGAGATCATCACAGGGAAATGAGCCCTGGAGTGGAGACCGTCACAGGAAAGTGAGTCCCAGAGCGGAGACTGTCGCAGGCAAGTGAGTCTCGGTGAGGAGACTGTCACAGATAAGTGAGTCTCGGTGTGGAGACTGTCACAGGGAAGTGAGTCTCGTTGCGGAGACCGTCACAGGGAAGTGAGTCTCAGTGCAGAGACTGTCGCAGGCAAGTGAGTCTCGGTGCGGAGACCGTCACAGGGAAGTGAGTCTCAGTGCGGAGATTGTCACAGGGAAGTGAGTCTCAGAGCGGAGACTCTCACTGGGAAGTGAGTATCGGTGCGGAGACCGTCACAGGGAAGTGAGTCCCGGAGTGGAGACTGTCACAGGGAAGTGAGTCTCAGTGCAGAGACTGTCGCAGGCAAGTGAGTCTCGTTGCGGAGACCGTCACAGGGAAGTGAGTCTCAGTGCGGAGACTGTCACAGGAAAGTGAGTCTCAGTGCGGAGATTGTCACAGGGAAGTGAGTCTCAGAGCGGAGACTCTCACTGGGAAGTGAGTATCGGTGCGGAGACCGTCACAGGGAAGTGAGTCCCGGAGTGGAGACGGTCACAGGGAAGAGAGTCACTGAGCGGAGACTGTCACAGGGAAGTGAGTCTCAGTGCGGAGACTGTCACAGGGAAGTGAGTCCCGGAGCAGAGACCGTCACAGGGCAGTAAGTCTCGGAGCAGAGACCGTCACAGGGATGTGAGTCCCGGAGCGGAGACCTTCACAGGGAAGTGAGTCCTGGAGCGGAGATGGTCACAGGGAAGAGAGTCACGGAGCGGAGACTGTCGCAGGCAAGTGAGTGTCAGTGTGGAGACCATCACAAGGAAGTGAGTTTCAGTGCGGAGACCATTACAGGGAAGTGAGTGTCGGAGCAGAGACCGTCACAGGGAAGTGAGTCATGGAGCGGAGACCGTCACAAGGAAGTGAGTCCCGGAGTGGAGACCGTCACATGGAAGTGAGCCCTGGAGCGGAGACCGTCACAGGGAAGTGAGTCCTGGAGCACTGACTATCACAGGGAAGTGAGTCCCGGAGCGGAGACCATCACAGGGAAGTGAGTCCCGGAGCGGAGACCATCACAGGGAAGTGAGTCCCGGAGTGGAGACTGTCACAGGGAAGTGAGTCTTGGAGCACCGACCATCACACGGAAGTGAGTCCCAGAGCGGAGAATCTAACAGGGAAGTGAGTCCTGGAGTGGAGACTGTCACAGGGAAGTGAGTCCTGGAACGGAGACTGTCAGAGGGAAGTGAGTCCTGGAGCAGAGACTCGACGAGGGAAGTGAGTCTCAGAGTGGAGACTGTCACAGGGAAGTGAGTCTCGGAACGGAGACTGTCACAGGGAAGTGAGTCCCGGAACGGAGACTGTCACAGGGAAGTGAGTCCCGGAATGGAGACTGTCGCAGGGAAGTGAGTCCTGGAGCGGAGGCCGTCACAGGGAAGTGAGTCCCGGAGCAGAGACTCTAACAGGGAAGTGAGTCCTGGAGTGGAGACTGTCACAGGGAAGTGAGTCCCGGAGCAGAGACTCTAACAGGGAAGTGAGTCTCGGAGTGGAGACTGTCACAGGGAAGTGAGTCTCGGAGTGGAGACTGTCACAGGGAAGTGAGTCTCGGAGCGGAGACTGTCACAGAGAAGTCAGCCCTGAAACAGTGGCTGGTGCAGCGGGAAGTGAGTCTCGGGGCAGAGGGCGGCACAGGGAAGTGAGTCTCGGAGCGGAGACTGTCACAGGGAAGTGAGTCTCGGAGCGGAGACTGTCACAGGGAAGTGAGTCCCGGAATGGAGACTGTCGCAGGGAAGTGAGTCCTGGAGCGGAGGCCGTCACAGGGAAGTGAGTCCCGGAGCAGAGACTCTAACAGGGAAGTGAGTCCTGGAGTGGAGACTGTCACAGGGAAGTGAGTCCCGGAGCAGAGACTCTAACAGGGAAGTGAGTCTCGGAGTGGAGACTGTCACATAGAAGTGAGTCTCGGAGTGGAGACTGTCACAGGGAAGTGAGTCTCGGAGCGGAGACTGTCACAGAGAAGTCAGCCCTGAAACAGTGGCTGGTGCAGCGGGAAGTGAGTCTCGGGGCAGAGGGCGGCACAGGGAAGTGAGTCTCGGAGCGGAGACTGTCACAGGGAAGTGAGTCTCGGAGCGGAGACTGTCACAGGGAAGTGAGTCCCGGAATGGAGACTGTCACAGGGAAGTGAGTCCCGGAGCAGAGACTCTAACAGGGAAGTGAGTCCCGGAGTGGAGACTGTCACAGGGAAGTGAGTCCTGGAGTGGAGACTGTCACAGGGAAGTGAGTCCCGGAGCAGTGACTGTCACAGGGAAGTGAGTCTCGGAACGGAGACTGTCACAGGGAAGTGAGTCTCGGAGCAGAGACTCTAACAGGGAAGTGAGTCTCGGAGTGGAGACTGTCACAGGGAAGTGAGTCTCGGAGTGGAGACTGTCACAGGGAAGTGAATCCCGGAACGGAGACTGTCACAGGGAAGTGAGTCTCGGAGCGGAGACTGTCACAGAGAAGTCAGCCCTGAAACAGTGGCTGGTGCAGCGGGAAGTGAGTCTCGGGGCAGAGGGCGGCACAGGGAAGTGAGTCTCGGAGCGGAGACTGTCACAGGGAAGTGAGTCTCGGAGCGGAGACTGTCACAGGGAAGTGAGTCCCGGAATGGAGACTGTCACAGGGAAGTGAGTCCCGGAGCAGAGACTCTAACAGGGAAGTGAGTCCCGGAGTGGAGACTGTCACAGGGAAGTGAGTCCTGGAGTGGAGACTGTCACAGGGAAGTGAGTCCCGGAGCAGTGACTGTCACAGGGAAGTGAGTCTCGGAACGGAGACTGTCACAGGGAAGTGAGTCTCGGAGCAGAGACTCTAACAGGGAAGTGAGTCTCGGAGTGGAGACTGTCACAGGGAAGTGAGTCTCGGAGTGGAGACTGTCACAGGGAAGTGAATCCCGGAACGGAGACTGTCACAGGGAAGTGAGTCTCGGAGCGGAGACTGTCACAGAGAAGTCAGCCCTGAAACAGTGGCTGGTGCAGCGGGAAGTGAGTCTCGGGGCAGAGGGCGGCACAGGGAAGTGAGTCTCGGAGCGGAGACTGTCACAGGGAAGTGAGTCCCGGAATGGAGACTGTCACAGGGAAGTGAGTCCCGGAGCAGAGACTCTAACAGGGAAGTGAGTCCTGGAGTGGAGACTGTCACAGGGAAGTGAGTCCCGGAGCAGAGACTCTAACAGGGAAGTGAGTCTCGGAGTGGAGACTGTCACAGGGAAGTGAGTCTCGGAGCGGAGACTGTCACAGGGAAGTGAGTCCCGGAGCAGAGACTCTAACAGGAAAGTGAGTCCTGGAGTGGAGACTGTCACAGGGAAGTGAGTCCCGGAGCAGAGACTCTAACAGGGAAGTGAGTCTCGGAGTGGAGACTGTCACAGGGAAGTGAGTCCCGGAATGGAGACTGTCACAGGGAAGTGAGTCCCGGAGCAGAGACTCTAACAGGGAAGTGAGTCCTGGAGTGGAGACTGTCACAGGGAAGTGAGTCCTGGAGTGGAGACTGTCACAGGGAAGTGAGTCTCGGAGCGGAGAATGTCACAGAGAAGTCAGCCCTGAAACAGTGGCTGGTGCAGCGGGAAGTGAGTCTTGGGGCAGAAGGCGGCACAGGGAAACAGGCCTGGGCGGAAGACAGGGAGGTGAACGAGTGCTGGAGAAAACGTACTTGGAGCAGCAGAGAGCCAGTATAGAATGGAGTCAAGGCTTGGAGCAGAGCGGTGAGGGCTCTCGAACTGGAATCTGATGCAGGAGGTCAGGCCATGTGTGGGAGCCCTTTCACTGAGCTACTGCAATGTCGTGTTTATTTGTAACTTTTTATCAGACTGTAATGTCTATCCTTTTAACTATGTCTTATTTCTAACTTATACTATGAATCACTGCAAAGAAATGCAATTGCTTTTTCTTTTCTATTTCTGTTTTTGCGAGTGAAATTTGTACCTCAGACGGAGCAATAAGAGGTAACATTGTAAGCTTGTCACTGTACTCCTGTATTTCTGTACTTGATTACACGTGGCAATAAAGGATATTCTAATTCTATTGGAATCAATTGTTAAGGAAATATTAACAGTACATTTGGAAAATCATTATCCAATCAATTAGAGGAAACATGGTTTTATGAAAGGGAAATTGTGTCTGAATAATTTGTTACAGTTTTTCAAGGAACTCTCAACTAGTCTTGATAGAGGGGAACCAGTAGATGATTGTATTTGGACTCTCAGAAGAGATTCAACAAGGTACTTCACAGAAGGTTAAATCATAATAAAGGAGGCCACTGTGTTGCCGGTAGTGTATTGGCATTGATAAAGAATTGGCTCATGGGCAGGAAACAGCATGTTCCTACAATAAGGGATTTTTTTTCAGCTTGGCAATCTATGACCAGAATGGTTCCACAGCAATCAGTACTGGGACTGCAACTGTTTACAATGTATATTAGTGATTTGGAGGAAGGAAGCAAATGTACTGTAGCCAAACCTGCAGACGACACAAAAATCTTTGGAAAGGCATGTTATGAGAGGGATACAAACACACTACAGAATGAAATTGAAAGGTAAGTAAGTCAACAAAAAATTGGCAACTGTATAAAGTGGGTACGAAATGGAAAATATGAAGTTGTTCATTTTGGAAGAGAGAAAAAAAAATTACATAAATGAAGCAAAACTGCAGAAAGCTGCAGCACCAGGAAGTGAGCACAATAGTACAGCAGTAACCAGGAATGCAAATTGAATGTTGGTCTTTATTTCAATAGAGCTGGAGTGTAAAAGTAGGGAAATCTTACTGCAATGGTACAAGGTACTGGTGAGATGACATCTGGAGTGTGTAGGCAGATTTGGTCCCTTCATTTAAGAAAAGACATCATTTAATTGGAGGCAGTTCAGAGAACTAGGATGATCCCTGGTATTGAGGGATTGTCTTATGAGCAAAGGCTAAACAGGTCGGGATATTACTCATTGGAATTAGAAGAATGAGAAGTGATCTCATTGAAGCTTATGGGATTCTTAAGGGGCTTGATAGGGTAAATGCTGAGAGGATGTTTCCCCTCATGGGAGAGCCTAGGCTCAGAGGGAATAGTCTCAGAATTAAGGAGTGCCAATTTGAGACTGAGATAAGGAGGAATTTCTTTTCTCAGAGGTTTGTGAGTCTTTGGAACTCCTTTCCATAGAAGACTGTGAGGGCAGAGTCCTTGTGTATATTTAAACCTGAGATAGGCAGATTTTTATCAGTAGGGGAATCAAGTGTTAGGGAAAGGGCAGAAAAGTGGGCATGAGGAATGTCAGATCAGCTGCGATGCTTTTGGAGAATTGCGGACCAGGCTCCAGGGGTGAAATGGCCTGCTCCTGCTTCTAAATCTTATAGTCTAACCTGATATAACCTGTCCTATCAACTTAACTCTTTCAGCTTTATTTGCATTTACATGATCTGTCTGATATCAGCGCAATTGAAAATCAGTCTGTGGTTTAACCTGTACTTTCCACATGCATATTACTTCGATACACATTTGCTCAAACAACTGGATTTTGGTCAGCTTATAGAATTGCTGAATTAAACAGAAGAGGCTGGAGAAAAAATATAAAATCTGAAATAAGGAACAGGAATGACATGGATGTGCTGGCATTGGACTGAAGGTGGACAAAGGCAGAAGTCACATGACACCAGGTTAAAATAGTATCAGAGATAATGGGAACTGCAGATGCTGGAGAATTCCAAGATAATAAAATGTGAGGCTGGATGAACACAGCAGGCCAAGCAGCATCTCAGGAGCACAAAAGCTGACGTTTCGGGCCAAGGGTCTAGGCCTGAAACGTCAGCTTTTGTGCTCCTGAGATGCTGCTTGGCCTGCTGTGTTCATCCAGCCTCACATTTTATTATCTTGACACCAGGTTATATGGGTTTATTTAAAAGCACAAGTTTTCAGAGCAATGTTCCTTCTTCAGGTGAAGTCACTTGAAAAGATGGAGTTTGTGAGGGTTTTATTAAGACTGGATGACTCATCTAGCTTTGGCTAAAGGGAAGTATCTCCAATTCGTTCCTCACCAGTTCTGTAAAGACTAGTTTCCTGGCAGAGAAGGAAACCAAAGAAGAAAATCTTTGGGAGTTAAAGATCATTTTGGGTTGGTTCCAGGTTATCTGCTTACAGGACAGAGTAAACTATAACCATGGAAGGGTTGCATAGGTTCAATGGAAGGAATTGTTCTTGTAGTTTAGAGTATAGGTTGCCTACTGAAATAGTGTTTAGTCAATTTTGCCTTCAGTCAGATAAATGTCTTAAAGCATGACATCGTTGTGTGGCCTTTACAGACGTTTACTAGAAGTTCAAATTTCTTTGTAAAAGTTATTGGCTTCTACAGGCGCGGTGGCTCAGTGGTTAGCACTGCAGCCTCACAGCGCCAGGGACCCAGGTTCAATTCCACCCTCGGGCGACTGTCTGTGTGGAGTTTGCACATTTGGCCCATGTCTATTTGGATTTGCTCTGGTTTCCTCCCACAGTCTAAAAATGTGCAGTCTAGGTGGAATGACAATGCTAAATTGCCTGTAGTGTTCAGGGATGTGTAGATAAGGTGGGTTATAGGGGGATGGGTCTGGGTGGGTGCTCTGACGGTTGGTGTGGACTTGTTGTGCTGAAGGGCCTGTTTCCACACTGTAGGGATGCTATGATCTATGATACAGTTCTCACCTAGTTCTTGGTTGATTTGGGGACCCATCCAGTCAATCACTTTAACACTGACTGATCTGACACTTTTGAAGCATTTAATGGTTTTTAATTATATTGATGATGTAATGCATTGCGAGCATCATCATTTTACCAACTTACATATGTGCTTCTATTAGAAGTAGAATGTACTGAGCTAACTAAACAGAGACTGTGTGGTAAGAAATGGACAAGCACTTATTGACTAGCAGTCTGAAGATAAGAGCTATAAATACAGATGGATGAAAACAGGACAGGCACTGAGGGTATTGAAATGAGTCACTGAACAAATCTGACTGTGTTTCCCTAAAGTGGAAGCTCTAATCAGCTGCAGCAGCAACGAGCTTACATTTTACTGATATGTATATAATATACAAAGTGGGATTTTGTTTTCCAATCGTATATTTATTCATTGAAAACATTCAAATTGTCTGGAGGCACTTACATGTTTAAAATCATTGATGTACAATGCAGTATCAGTGATGTCATCCAGCCTAGTTCTGCAAGTAATATGCTGTCCATTTTTTTGCCAGAGGTGCAGACTTGATATGAACATTAAACTAACCATCTGTCTATTCCACATCCGGTGCTCACGATGTGTTCAACACTGAACACTGTTTTACGTGAGTGCCTTCATGCCATTTCTTCCTCCCACCAGTACCCACCCAAATTTCCTGCTTCTTTTCGCCTCATTTCACCCTCATTTTATCATCGACACACTTCTGATCAAATTCGAACAGAAACCCATCTTTCTGCTGGGCGGTTTGTATCCCTCAGTCGCTGACTCAGACCTTCACTTCAGTTCACACATTTTCACAGCATGAGGTGCTGGCAAGGTTAAGATGTGTGGTGTGTTTACTCTTTTGTGTAGGAGCTGAGGATCGAGGGGCTGGCACACAAGCTTATCTTGAGAGTGGGTGACATCCTCCTGGGCTGTCTGCACCTCCCCTCTCCTGCTTCTGGTGTAGATCTGTTATAAAACTAAGATCACTCACCTTGACATTTCCATACATGTCATCCTATAAACATTTGTATTAGTAGCAGGAGTATGCCATTCAGACAGTCAAGTTTGCTCCACCATCTGATAAGATTATGGCCGATCTGATTGTGGTCTCAGTTCCACTTTCCTGACTACATTATATCCTTTCACTCCCTTTGCCTTAAAAGCTGTGTCTCAGCCTCCACACTGCTCTGGGAAAGAGAATTTCACAGATCAATGGTTCTCCAAAAGGAAAAACAAAGGTCTCCTCTCTGTGTTTTAAATGAGAGACTTCTTATTTTTGAGCTGCATCTCTCCCAGAAGGAGGAACATCCTCTCAGCTTGCACCTGATAAATTCCCTCAGGAACTTCAATGCCTTATACGTAGCAGTCCCCCTAACACCAAGCACTTACTACAACAATCAAACCCCCACCCCATTATCACAAGACCCTCCCCCAAAAGCCTGCCAAACAATCCTCCTGCCACTATGCAAAATTCCAATCCAACCACTCCCAATATTCCCTATCCCAAATATCTCACGATTACACCACCCCACCCGACCTCATCACCAAGGCCTATCCCCCTCCCTATTACTTTAGTTATTCAAGCGATGTCTTGCTGTTGCATGTTCACCTCATAACAGCCGTACAATGTGCTCCATTTCAACAGCTCCTGGCTTGTTTGAGCCCATCTTGCTCTGAATATGCGTGTCATCCTTTCCTAGCCCTCAATTTTCTCTTTTTCTTCTTCAAACCTGTTTTGGTGTCATTTTGTTTTAGTTTTTGATGAAAAGTTGAACCTGAAATGAATACTCATTGATTTTTTTTTCTCCCACCGATGCTCACTGACCTGCTAAGTGCTAGCACCATATTGTGCTTTGGACTCAACGGGCTGGAGGGATCAGTGATAATGGGAACTGCAGATGCTGGAGAATCCAAGATAACAAAGTGTGGAGCTGGATGAACACAGCAGGAGCACAAAAGCTGACGTTTTGGGCCTAGGCCCTTCATCAGAGAGGGGAATGGGGAGAGGGAACTGGAATAAATAGGGAGAGAGGGGGAGGCGGACCGAAGATGGAGAAAAAAGAAGATAGGTAGAGAGGAGAGTATAGGTGAGGAGGTAGGGAGGGGATAGGTCAGTCCAGGGACGATGGACAGGTCAAGGAGGCGGGATGAGGTGGTAGGTAGGAAATGGAGTTATCAATTTGTTTCCCAGGAAGAATGTGTACCATTCAAGCTATAAAACACTAGGGACTGGCATCCATGGGATTTTTGTTTTAATGAATTAAGCCTGATCAACAGCTATGGGTGAGGTTAAAGCATCGGCAACTTGCATTTATATAAAATAAAAACTGGAAGAACCATGGATGCTTTAAAATCTGAATCAAAAACAGAAATTACTGGAAAAGCTCAGCAGGTTGGGCAGCATCTGTGGAGAAAAGGTTGAGTGACCCTTCCTCAAAACTGTTGTTGCATTTGTATATAACATTTTATCATATATTCCACAACATTTCACAAGAGCATCAAACTAAATTTGTGAAAGTCTGTGAAGAGATGCATTTCCATCGAGTTTTTTTCTGGTATTGTAAAGGTCCCAAGGTGAATCTGCACGGTGAAGCAAGTCTTATGTTGGAATAGATCAGAGAAGGATCTCAGATTGTATGAGAGGATGGCTGAAATCTTGGCCAGAAAGCTGGGTGTCATGGAAGACTTGTAAGCCAAACAGGCTTCATTTGACTTGCTCTCCCAAGACTGCTGACACTGTAGCTAGCAGCTTCCAACCACAGGTTTCTCTCTGGTACCTGCACCTTACTCAGCAGTCAGCAGAGTCAAAAGACTTCATGCTAATGGTTAGCCATAAAATATCTAAATGATCCAAACTCCAAGGTCAGGTCAGTGTTGAAGGTTATCGCAAGAAAAACATTGTGGCAGTGGGCTGAGTAACATGGGCGATTAGTGTAAACATGTTGATTGTGGGGCACACTGTTTTCTTTAACATATTTACATGGTCAGCAATCTATAGGCATGATGTGAAAGAGTGGGTGATCTTCCACCCTACTGAAGGTGGGATAATCACGACCTGGTCCAGTAGTCTGACAAGGTACAAACTGGGGACTGGGAGGCCAGTTTAGCCAGGTGTATTGCAGTGAACCCAACAACAACTTGCACTTATATTATTGTGACACTCCTGGCCACATTGTGAGAGCATTATCAAATAAAAATTTGACACCAAGCCACTAAAAGAGATGTTAGTTCAGTTGACAATATACCTATCAAAGGGGTCATCTTTAAAAGAAAGCCTTAAAGGAGCAGAGGCAGGGAGGGATTGAGGCTCAGATGGTTCAGGAGGGCATCCCAGAGGTTAAGGGGCAAGACTTCTGAAGTAACAGGCTCTACTGTGCAGGGATTAAAATTGGAGTTGTGCAGTGATCTCAGTTTAATTTTCATAGAACCCCTACAGTATGGAAACAGGCCATTCGGCCCAACAAGTCCACACTGCTGCTCCGAAGGGCATCCCACCCAGACCCATTCCCCTACTCCTGTATTTCCCCATATCTAACCCACCTCACCTAAACATCCCTGGGCACTATGGGCAATTTTGGCATGGCCCAATCCACCTACCCCTGCACATCGTTGGACTGTGGGAGGAAACCGGAGCACCTGGAGCAAACCCACACAGACATGGGGAGAATGTGCAAACTCCACACACAGTCACCTGAGAGCAGAATCGAACCTTGGTCCCTGGCTGAGCCACCCTTTTTTTTTAAAACAAGGGTTGTGGTTATCATAGAACCCCTACAGTATGGAAACAGGCCGTTTGGCCAAACATTTTGTTAAATGTGCTTTCTAAATGTTATAAAGGTTTTAGTTGGCGGGCTGGAGAGCTGACAGAAACAGGGAGAGGTGAGGTTAAGTTGGGGATTTGGATAGGGGAAGAATGACAGAAATGTAAACATTGTTGGATAAGGAGCCAATGTAGGTTAGCAAACACATGGGTAATGGGTGAATGAAACACTTTTAGAACAGACCTCTTTAATTTACCAGTTTTCTGTGCCTCAACTCATCCTCCATTGATGTTCCTTCTCTGCCACAGCGGGGCATCCATGACATACACTGCTACACTGGAGTTAATTGTTGAAACAGTGCCTTGCCTTGTTCTTCAGAAGTACTGGGTTTTTTTTGACCTACTGATGGATTTGTTGGTGTCTGGCTCAGATCCAAACTTCAAGTTGCATTAATATCAAGTCTTGCAAATTACTCAAGCTATTATGTTAAAGTACAAAGCAAATTCAACTAAGTTTTTTTAAAAGAAAGAAATGTAATGCAGTCAGACATGCTTAAGCTCTGGATAATATTAACCATAAGTATAGCAAAAATCAAAATTGGATGCTTGCTGTGTGATGTGCAAGACTGCCCAATAGAATGGAGTTGATTTTGATTTTAAATGAAATCAGATCCTGACCACAAATTTAGTTTTACATATAAAGGATGGTGAGAAATTTAGCAAAGAAGATGCAGGACATTAGTTCATGGTGCTGTTTAGTCATCAGTCACCAACAATTCTGTTGTGGCAGCTTAATTAATTGTAATTAAATGGGAAATGTAAGAGAAAATGGGGAAACAGAAAAGCATGCTGAAATGTTCTGACATAAATCATTAAGATTTGTAAACAAAATGTGCATCACTCATAATAAGTTTAAAGTAATAAAGAAATAAAATAAATTGTTATTAAAGCCCTTATTAAAATCAGAAGAATATTTTCTATATTGACTGCATGACAAAATATCTCAATAACAGCAGGTTAGAATTCATTCACACCTATAGAATTTCCATATGGATCATTCACACATGTTGAGTTCTAAAACTTAATACCTAAAATGTTGATTCAGCGTTCTTCTACTTATCTCAGAGGTTCTCTCATTGTTTCTGCTTAGCCGTCATTAGCCTGCAAGTTCTCAAAGTTAGAAGTTATTTCTGAAACATTACTAAAATCTTCTTAAAGATTAGGGAAGGGCTGTCAAGCTTAAAGGACACTACACCCATAAATGAAATGAATTTAAGGATAGGATTCTTGGCAGTGTGGAGGAACAGAGGGATCTTGGTGTGCAGATACATAGATCCCTTAAAATGGCCACCCAAGTGGACAGGGTTGTTAAGAAAGCATATGGTGTTTTGGCTTTCATTAACAGGGGGATTGAGTTTAAGAGTCGTGAGATCTTGTTGCAGCTCTATTAAACTTTGGTTAGACCACACTTGGAATACTGCGTCCAGTTCCGGTCGCTGTATTATAGGAAAGATGTGGATGCTTTGGAGAGGGTTCAGAGGAGGTTCACCAGGATGCTGCCTGGACTGGAGGGCTTATCTTATGAAGAGAGGTTGACTGAGCTCGGTCTCTTTTCATTGCAGAAAAGGAGGAGGAGAGGGGACCTAATTGAGGTATACAAGATAATGAGAGGCATAGATAGAGTTGATAGCCAGAGACTATTTCCCAGGGCAGAAATGGCTAACACGAGGG
The DNA here is from genome assembly GCF_030684315.1 of Stegostoma tigrinum. Lineage (NCBI taxonomy): Eukaryota > Metazoa > Chordata > Chondrichthyes > Orectolobiformes > Stegostomatidae > Stegostoma > Stegostoma tigrinum. The sequence goes on from NC_081369.1 coordinate 53,324,006, forward strand.
GTCATAGTTTTAAGCTGGTTGGTGGAAAGTATAGAGGGGATGTCAGAGGCAGGTTCTTTACACAGAGAGTTGTGAGAGCATGGAATGCGTTGCAAGCAGCAGTTGTGGAAGCAAGGTCATTGGGGTCATTTAAGAGACTGCTGGACATGCATATGGTCACAGAAATTTGAGGGTGCATACATGGATCAATGGTCGGCACAACATTGTGGGCTGAAGGGCCTGTTCTGTGCTGTACTATTCTATGTTCTATGAAAGCTATTAACAGAGCTCAGTTATGCACAGATCCTAATCAAGTTGGAGAAGTGGATAAGCAGATTGTCAGATACACATTGTCCAGATACATTCATCTAAAAATTCTATTGATATCATGCCTTAATTAGATAAAACAAGAACAGAAAAATAAACTCTCAATAAATTCTATAGAAGATGCAGGAGAAACATCCTTACCAAAAGAATGGTAAAGAATGCTTGATGGAAGATGGATATATTTACGAACAGGGACCTGTCTTCTGCAGGAATAAGGAACATGTCAAGGTATTGCGTACTCTTTTGAATTAAACAAAAGTTTGGGGCACATTAGAGGAAAATGATGGCGTAGCAGCAGTAATGTCATTCAACTACTAATTCAGAACCCCCAGCTAAAAGTTGTGGGAATTGGGTCTAACTACCATCGTGGCAGAGGGTGAAATCTGAATTCAATAAAAATTTGGAATAAAAAGTTAGCCTAACGGTGATCACGTAACTGTTGCAAAAACCCACCAAGTTCACTAAAGATCTTTAAGGAAGGAAATCTGCCATCCTTACCTGGTCTGGCCTACATGTGACTCCAGACCCACAGCAATGTGGGTAACTCTGAACTGTCTTCTCGGTTCTTAAACATGAGCAACAAATGCTGGCCAAGCGAGTGGTACTCACATTCCACGAACAAATTAAAAAATAACTTCCTGGTGTATTCACCATGGCAATGCCTCAATCAGTCAGAGTCAACTTGCCAAATAATCCTTTCCTCATGCAGTGTAAGCTGTTACTCACTTTGAAATATGACATTCTTCCATGTGTCCTGATGAATGTGTGACCTGAAAAAGGTTAAAAGCCAGTGTCTTTCTACAGCAATACTCAAACAGCAAAAAGATGGAATCTGCATCAAGGAGCATTCAAGGCAAATGGCATGAATTGTTTTTAGAGGGAGGCTTGTACTGTTTATGAGAAAGAAAGAGGAGAAATTTTTCTTGATAAGCTGTGTTCTGGTGGGAGAAGACTTTTAAAGGGCACAAAGAAAAATCATAGAATACTTGAGGCAAACGATCTATGACTGTCCCAAACTCTCTGTAGTATTCTGCAAATATGAAATGCAATGTCTTTGCACTCAATGTTCAGTCATTTTATAACTTTTAAAACATTTACATTAATCAGTACACCTAAATCTAACAGGACCGTTAGAAACCTCACTATCTTAAAAATAATTTACAAAAAAATGTCCAATTCTGGAGGAGATTTGGAATCAGATTGGCACCCTGAAGCACTGCACTGTGACCTGAAGGAATGTAGTCAACTTCAATATAAAGATCCAGTGATATTACACATCCTGAGAATTTAATTCAGTGATGGCATCAAGTCCCCTTACATGGTCTAATTGTCCAGATGATTCTGCAGATGACAATGGAAGAGTTTATGGTCCTTCGATCGAACAGTCTAAAGAACAGGGAACCTGTTAGTCTTGTGATTGAAGGTATTGAGTAATGCATCGCAATTCTTATCAGTACATTGTGGAATCTTGTGCATATTTCCACATGATAACAGTGACAACATTACAGTTACAACATCAAAGATATGTGTCTGCAACCAAATTGCCCCTTGACTTTTGGGAGCACTTGAGGTGAATTGCTAATTAGGCTCGTCAAATATTTAAACTGCCTGCTTATCTGGCACTCTGGAAAGATCCAAAGGTTTCTGAAGTTGGCTGAGGTGTCATTGAAAGACAACAGAAGAAATCCTCACTATTAAAAAATGTGACAGTTGGTAAATTTGCAGTGAATTAAACCAAGACTAAGGAAAGGGAAATGAAGACAGAAATGTTATTCAACAGAATTAACTTGACATCGGCATAGTTTATCACCACAGATAACCGTTGCTCAGGGTGGGGGTTTGACTTTCATACTTTTGTCATCAAGAATGCAGCCTGAATACTGAAGGTCTGTCAATAAAGCACTGAATGAAGACTTCCAATGTAAACATAGGAAGAGTGCAGTACAAGCTCAGCTATTGAACATAACTGTACCATTGCTAAATGAAACTTGACTCATATCAAAATGTTGTAAAGCCTACAGATAAGTTACTGTTACATTCAGGACTTCAACTTCGGCAGATGACCCAGAGTTGATTTCTGTGACCTCCGCATTCAATGTTTTGGTTAATATTAGTGATTTCCTTGCAAGTCTCATCAAATAGAGATGCATTTACAATATGTGGTAGTGTGGCCAAGCAGTCGAAGGTGCTGGATTTAGGTTCCAGTCCCTGAGGGGGAGTGGGTTCGGATCGCACTGCTGCAACTTGTTAAGCATAGCACAGTGGCTCCCACTGCTGCCTCACAGCGCCAGGAACTTGGGTTTGATTCCACCCTCAGGTGACCGTCTGTGTGGAGTTTGCACATTCTCCCCGCGTCTGTGCAGGTTTCCTCCCACAGTCCAAAGATGTGCAGGTTAGGTGGATCAGCTGTGCTAAATTGCCCACAGTGTTCAGGGATGTGTGGGTTATAGGGTGGTGGGATGCTCTGAGGGTGGTGTGGGCTTGTTGGGATGAAGGGCCTGTTTCCACACTGTAGGGATTCTATGATATTTCTGTTTCCATTTGAACTTCAAAGTTTCACAAGAAGAAATTACACCAATTTTCACTTTATATTGTCTGTTATCCTGCTCCTGCCTGGTCAGGTCAGATCAGTAATCAACATCATTCAGGTAGGATTGTGTGTGACCATTAAAAGCTTTCAAGCAATTTAGACAATGCTTATAAGTTTACTGACGTATGCCAATGCTGGATGGCAAGAGGGAGATTTAAGAAATGTGGAAAAATTTACAGATTTGAATCCATATCCAACTCATTTAATGGTTAATACAAAGCACATGTTAAAATGTTTAGCACAATGTTTCTTACATCCTGTGTAGAATTTGATGTTCATGTATTGTACAATTAATATCACATATTTATGTGCATTTCACAAACAGCCAACACTTCTCACTTTAAACAAAAGCATATTTTTCCCACCTTATTAGCATTTTTTTTTACTCTTTCCTGTCCAGATTGTGAGGTGTTTTACTTGGGGTCCAGTTCTATGACCCTCCAATAAATCACTCAAATTGCAACTCCTCATACAGAAGGGTCAGCTGTGAAACCACTATTGGACCACAACAGGGGAGAGGGTAGGCATTGGAATGAACATTTTTATTGTACTGCCCAAATAGTCAAATACATCTACGGGAATCCTGGCTAACTGTGTCACTCATGTAATTACCCACACTGTCACCTTGGCTGAGATCATCTACCTAGGGATCTCTCAGACCTTTTGTAAAGAATGATATTTTTCTTTTTGGCTGTTTATAGAGTGGGCCAACACTGAATAGGATTTTCTACTCAACCTGTTCAAAGATGGGATCACACACCTCTGCATCAGGTGTGACTTCAACCCTGGCCTCCAGCTCAGAGGTAATGACAGGCAACATTGAAGAAATGCTTACAACTTGAATTTCAGTGGAGTACAGTTTATTGACATCACAAAGTACAAAATATAAAGCAATATTTTCACAATGAACAAATAGAAAATACAGCGGTACCATTCCATATACAACCAGATTGGCTTTGTTTGGCCACTGAACAGTTTTGGTTCTTGCAAACTCCCACCTTCAATAACACAATGGAACTTTTAAGTGCCCATTAGTAGGATTTAATTGTTGGCCAAGTTTACTGCATACAAACAGAACATTAGACCACAAACTGTTTGAACATTGTAACATTACCATAATTATAAAAGTCACCTTGCAGTATAATGTAACACTAAAATCTTTAAAACTTCAAATTGACACGTGATGGCAAGGGATTATTTTGTAGCATTTTATACCATATTTAGATCGGAAATTTGCATTCTACAAATTGACATGCACGCATACAGAAAGACAAATAGTTGTCACCTGGGTGAGACACAGTTAAATTATATACCACCCCAGTTGAGGAAAACGTTGCATGGAAAATCTGCCAGCTTTTCTATAGTTCTTTAAATTATTTGGCAGGTCTGATCGAACCAATAGCTATTAAGATTTGATATTGCATAGTTTGCCAATGTACTATTGCACAGATAAATGGTTAAGCTCAGAGCTCCAAAGCTGAGAATTTTTAAAAAATCTTTGAACTGAAGGCCAGATCTCATGACAAGGAAAAACAACCAGGGCAATTAGGTTTAATACACAAAACGGGATGAGGAAGATTCCACTAGCAATAGCAATGAAAATATTCTCATTACTGGTACATTTAAAATAAAATAATTTATGACAGTAGGTCAAGAAAAAAACTGTGCAGTGTTCTTTCCCAGAAACCTCATAGAGGTTGCCTATCTGATAAATCTTCTACAGCTCAAAATCAAACACAAACAAGTCTGTGTGAATGATTCACTTTTATTCTTCTTGCCAGTTACAGTTCTCCAGTATATTTTTCCCCATCGAGCAGCAAACCATACATTCATCCCAAACAGCTAGCCATGAAAATTCTACTGGGCAGAAACAGTGCCATAGGGCAGCAAAAGGCAAGATCTTCTCTCACAGGTGATGGGTTTGGAAGCAGGATGGACATTTACTTGAACAGAGCAATGGGGTATTTAAGTGACATCCCCTCTTACCCTTGCTAGCAATTGCCCTCACCACCCTCTCCCACTGTAACCCCCTCACGACCCTCTTCACCAGGCCTATAGCTTGGATCTCCACCTTGAGACTCTGGTGGGTGTTATTCCAGCAACAGCCACTGCCTCCCCTGTGGCGCTGCTGAGAACTTCTGCCTCCTCCCAAGCCAAGCTCCTGGTTTCAGAGGAAGTGGCATGGGTGGTCTCACCTGTGCCTGATCAGCAAAGAAGGGGGTGACAAGGATCTGTTTCCAGCTCTCTAACCAGCAGGCAAGACCACCCTCAAACCCTACCGATGCCACAAGAAGATTCTGCTCAGTCTACAGTAAAATTCATACACTTTCATCCATCAAAATTCAAGCAAAATGATATCTAATGAAAATGGTGAGCACGCAATTCATAAATTACACAATGAAAAGAGTGGATTTTGCTTGACACAGATATAACAGGATACTGAATTATAAAGACAAGGCAGATAGATAGTTTGTGTTCAATACTTATGCACTTTAAACAACACATTGATTTAACACGATTCATTTATAAAAAATAGATGTAATTCTTTACATACATGTAAAAATACAGACATTTATTATATTAAAATACTACAACACAAGTCACATCTTAAATTCCTAAAATTAAGGAGAATGTACATTTCATGAATGGGTGGATAATATATTCTTTTATACATTTCTAATCAAATTTTTGATCTGCAGACAGTGCTTCTTGGACAGTTATGCAAGTTTCTCATTCTGTAGAAATTGCATTAAGATCACATGATCTTAAAGTATATTGCACAGTGTTGGCCCAGATTAATCTTATACAGTAGCAATCCATCCGCATAAGTCTTTTTGCTAGTTGACACTTGTCATACCATGACCTCTTCACAACAGTTGAAATCTAGAACCAATCCTGAGGTGACATTCAGGGAATTTCCTCCAAAGCCCATCATAAATGTTATGATGGGCATATCGACAACACCGCATTACTACTAGTTACTAACAATTTTTTTTAAGAATTTCATTTTGTATTTCTTTTCTACCTTTTATTCAATTAGACATCAAAGAAGTAAATTAGGGGAAGTGAATGGGAGGGGTGTAAAAATCCACTATGGTCCTATTGAGGAAACCAGTCAAAGCAATAATGAGGACCCATGCTCAAATCCTACTACGGTAGATAGTGGAATTTCACTTCAATAAAAAAAATCTGGAATTAAGAATCTACTGATAACCATGAAACCATTGTCAATTTCCATGGAATACCCACATAGTTCAATAATGTTCTTCAGGGAAGGAAATCACCATCCTCACCTTGTCTGGCCTACATGTGACTCTAGACGCATAACAATGACTCTCCATTGCCCTCTGAAATAACCTGGCAAGTCATTCAGTTCAACGGCAGCTAGGAGCAGGCAATAAATGCTGCCAGCCAGCTACGCCCATGTCCAATGAGTGAATAAAAACAGAAGCAGCGTGTGACATAGATTGTTGATGCCGAAGCTATCACAAGCCACGGATAGATTCATGCCGCTCTTCTCCTTGAGGATGCTAATCATAATGGGAGCTCCCATTTCACACAACCCCTTCCCCAACAGCCCAGGCCTACTGCTCCAAGCATCAGTTTGCATTAAAGGTATGTGAAGAGATCAGAAGTATAATCTTTGGTCGATTTTATTTTCGTATTTTTTAGCCCAAGAGAGCACAGGCCATATGTAATATCTCTAATATTTCCCCAGATGAAATCATCATGCTGCTCAACCAGCCCTCAGTTCTTAAGTGCAGATTGTATTTAACAATTGGTCTACATTGATTAATGATTTCAAATATCTTTGGACATTGAAATCAAGCAGAGTTCTGGGTTCAACGACACAATAGAAATTTGTACAGTGCCTTTCACAAAGATGGGATGTCCCAAAGTGCTTAAGAAACAATTGACGTGTGGTCACTGTCACAGTGTGGGAAACACAGTAGTCAATGCACTTGGCCAGCTCTCACAAACACTAAAGTGACAATCAGCAGATTTCATTTCTTCCTTATGTCAGTAAGAAGGACAGAAACTGGACAGGACAATATGGTTGACATCTCACTCTTCCTCGAATAGGTTCTCTGATGTCCACTTTGAAAGCAGACAGAAGCTTGCTTGAGTGCTTAATCCTAAAAGAAAAGGCACATCTAACAGCGGTATGGTACTACAATGCCAATTTTGCTTGCTCAAGTCTCTGGTGTGAGAGTTGAACCACAAAATTATAAGTTAATAGCAACAGTGCTACCAATGGAGCCGTCATACATAGTTGGCTGGGAGATGATGTCAAAAAGAGTAACTTGCATACAATAGGCTGCAAGCCTTTTTTTTTGCGAAGAACTGCAGTGACAGTTGTCGCTCAAAAAAAAGAGTTGCTTAGTTAATCTGATCACAGGATACTTCAAATGTGAATGAAGAACATGAATTTATATAGCAGCTTGACATGTCTCCCAAAAACATTACAAAATACACAATCAACTGAAGTCCAGATTGTTACAGAAGTGAATGAAGTTGAAGACCTGGAGACAATGACCTATTTTGAACTGTTTCTTAAAATGGCAACATATGCCACAATTACTCAGAATAATTAAGGTGCTTAGGGCAAGTGAGACATATGTAGAAAACTAATGTTACAACATTGACAGAATGACAGTTTTACAAGTGAAATACAGTACTGCATGGAATGTTTAACCTTGGACTCAGAAGTTAGTTCTGCCCCTCCAATATAATGGTGCTGTCTAGATCTGGCATGCGCTTCCATAACAAATGCCGCTAGGGTATTAGTTCAAATGATCATTTCTGAAATAAAGGGACACTCTCAACATCAGCTGTCGATGGCACCAACACCAAGTACAATCCCATCCTCAAACATCCATAAACACTTCCAACAAGATAACCATTAAAAGGGATTTTCATCCATCTCTGTCACTGAGTCCAATTTTATCTCTGCCACTATTCTTCAGACTGGCATAATTCAATACAGGTGCAGAACAAGCATGGCATCTTTTTTATTGGTACAGCATAGTTATTCTTTGGCTAGATCAGATTGGGGATTAGTGGTGCACTAGCATTATAAGTCTGACCATGATAGACAGTTTTAAATTTACTGCTTTAGTGAATGACCTCCCCTCATAGTGAAATAACTCCACAGTGGCTAGGATCCCATCACCAAATCAAATTTTATGCAGACATGGAGAGTCCTTGACACTGATCCAGCTCTCTCAGAGTGAACAGGACATTCCTGTTCTTATCTGTTAGCTGGGGCTCCCTGATTGAACCAGATTAACACCCCCTATATTCTTGAGGTCCACCTACAGACCTCATTACAATTGCCACAGGTACGTCAGAGCTGCTCACCCTAACTCCACTAGTGCTGTGATGGCCCATCATGCTAACTGATGTCCATCCACAGGCTGCTCAGGGATGAGAGTCAAAATAAACACATTCAAGGCTGAGACAGACAAATTTTTCATCAGTAAGGAAATCAAGGGTTATAGGGAAAAGGCAGGAAAGTGGGATGTGAACGGCAGAGCAGACTTAAAGGGCTGAATAGCCTTCTTCTGCTCCTACATCTTATGGTCTAATGGGTAAAGAGCAGTTGGAATTTGGCAATTGAGAATATTTTACTATTGTTACCTTTAATCCGGGTCGAAATCAAATCTTTGACATTACAGGGTAACAGAAATGTTCGACAGTTTCTGGCCATCACTTTTGTCCAGCTAAAGCCAGGTTATGCTGAGAGTGAATGTTCTGTGTTGATCACTTTTTTTAAATCCAATCAGAACACAGCAAATTCTAGATAATACACAGAAAATAGCTTTATTGGCTATCCTCTTGCATATTTCATAATGGCGGGCTGAAATTTTAAGACAGCATTTAGATCATTATTTTTGTATGTAAGATTTAGCACTTTGCATGGCCTCCTGATGTTTCAAAGCACTTTACAGCCAATGAGATCCCCGTGGGAATTAGGAACTACAGCAGCCAATTCGCACACAGCAAGTTCTACAAATAGCACTGGGATATTGCCTAGAAAATCTATTTGTGTGTTGCTGGTTGAGATATACATTGGCCAGATTACCAGGAGAACCTGCTTACTCTTCTTCAAAATTTGTGCCATTAATTTATTATCCATATCCAAAGTGCCAGACAATGACCATTTCTAACAAGAGAGAATTTAACCACTGCCCCCTTGACATTCAATTGCACTGCTACTGCTGAATCCTCCACCATCAACATCCTGGGTGTTAACAATGACTACAAACTGGGCTATACAAACCATATAAATACTGTGTCTATACAAACAGTTCAAAGGCTAGGAATCCTGCAGTGAGTAACTCACCTCATGACTCCCTGATTCCTGTCAGCCAACGACAAGGCGCAAGTCAGGAGTGTGATGGAATACTCCACACATGCCTGGATGGGTGCAGCTCCAATAACACTCAAAAAGCCCGACACCATCCAGGACAAAGCAGTCCATTTGATTGGAACCACATCAACAAGCATCCACTCCCTCCACCACCAACATTCAGTGGCAGCAGTGTACGCTACCTACAAGATGCACGCAAAAGCTCACCAAGGCTCTTTAGACAGCAGCTTCCAAATGTACAACTATTTCCACCTAGAATAAAACAAAGGCAGCAGATACAAGGTAACACCGACACCTGCAAGGTCCTCTACAAGCCAGTAGGGGTACGTACCCCAAAGAGGCTGCAGTGACTCAAGAAAGTAGCTCATCGTCACTTCACTAAGGACAATAGGGGATGCAATAAATGCTAACCCAGTGAGTGAAGTCAGATGCCATGAATGAATGATAAAGATAAATATACTGTTATAGAGCAATAGAGGCTTTGATTTAACACTTTACCTGAAATGCAGCACCTCCATTTGTTTAGCACTCCCTCAGTATTCCACCTACGTGACAGTATGGATTTTGGTGCTCAGGATCTAAGAACTTTCTTACACAACAGGCAAGAAGCCTATAAATTGAGAGACTGCTAACACAAAATTCACATGATGTTGAGATGCCATGGAGTGGACAAAGTCAGAAATCCCACGACACCAGGTTATACTCCAAAGAGGTTTATTTGAAGTCACAAGGTTGCAGAGCATAGCTCCATCATCAAAGACCATTACCTGGTGTCATGTGACTTCTGACAAAATTCACAGAACAAAAGGCTAAACTTTAAACAAACTCATGTAGTTTTAAGCATGCAGACGTTTTAATACAGATTTACTTGAAAACTGGGGGTAGCAATGGATTTGTGTGAACACATTAGTCAATTTCATCACTCAAAAACTGTGGAACAGATTGGCTTGCTTCCCAGCAATTGTTTCAAAACAATTTCTGACAGTAGTCAGCAAGATAATCCCACAAGTGGCGTAACCGTAAATTCAGTTTTGTCAATAGCAGCCATATATCCACAAGATGCATTGATTAAATTCATAAGGCCGCCTAGACAGCACCTATCAGACTCACTACCACTTCCATCTAGAAGGACAAGGGCAGCAGATGCCTAGAAACAGCACCAGCTCTAAGTTCCTCTCCAAGTCGCTCACCATTAGTTTGTGAAGCAAACTGACATGGCAAATCTCCTTGTGCGCTAAATTGTGTGTGAGCTTCAGCTAAACAATGTGGAGTGCACCTTCACAGCGCATCAAAAGCCTAACACAAATATCAAGTTAACACTAGTCTGAGGATACCTTTCACAAACAGTGCCAGGAACTGTGTTTTGTAACGGAAGCACATGAATCAGGTGAGGAATATTCTGGATTTTTTAATAATGGAACTTTTGTTTATGAAATAGGTTAAGTGAAACAACTCTGTTGAAATGGACCAACTGTTCACGGCTGACATTATGTAGAGTTCACAAGGGTCACAGTCCCGAAATCAGTTGCTACAAATTCATGAAGTTATAATTACAGGTATAAACATAGAATCAGTCTATCTTATATGACTATAATAAGGCCATTCAGTCCGTCATGTCTGTGCCAGTTTATTCCAAATTCCCATTCCATTCCCATAGCCCTGAATTTCTTCCCCTTCAAGTTTATATCCAATTCACTTTTGAAAGCTACTATTGAGTCTGCTCCTCCTTTCTTCAGGCAGTGCATACCAGAATAGGATAATAATTCAGCATATGAAAAAAATACCTGTTAGCCACTTTTGGTTCCTTTCATAATTACCTTAAATTAGCTTTGATAATTGACCAGCCCTGTCAGTGGAAACAGTTTCTCCTTACTTACTCAAACAAAACACCTCCTACGTTTCAAACTGGTCTATAAAATTTCATCTTCAACTTCTCAACAATAAAGAAGAACAATGCAGGGTCTCTGGTTTCTTCATGCAATAAAAGTCCTGACCTTCACTGGCATTAATATGTAAAGGTAATTTGGAAGGTTCAATTGGAAAGGTAAATTTTGGAGACTGAGTAATTCAATTTTCTTTTAAAATAGAATCCAATCTGATTCAATCTTGTCAGTCTGCAGATTGCATAGATGTAAATGATAACACAAAAAATATTCCTGCAGGTCTATTTCATGTGGTGTTGAAAACAAGTCAACACTTTTTAAGCTACTAGTTACATTACATACACAAGAATACAAAAGGTATAGACATAAGCAGGAGGCAGTCAGCAGCTGAAGAAGATTTACATGTCAAAATTCAGACATAAGCAGAATTTATTACATTGTCCACCTTCATGTTTCACACTCGTGATTACAATCCAAGCATTTATTTAAAAAGTTTCCAGAATTCAATGTCTGATGAAAATCTCTAAGAAAATGTCCCATCCTACTTTTAATCCCTGTTTTGCTGCTAGAATACAACCTGTATTGTTTACACCTTCTCCCATAATAAGTCAGATATTTGTCTGAGGGAATGATATCACAGTAGCTATAATTAATGGTTATTATACATATAAATGCCCTTTGAGTATTCTCTGATCTGCTATATAGAATTGTAAAAATGCTACAAGAGATACTATAAAAATGCAGAAAGAGGCCATTTGGCCCATCAAGTCTGCAATGACCCTCCAAACAGCATTCTACCTGGACACAGCACCACCACTCAATCCCCATAACCCTGCATTTACTAGGGCTAGTCCACCTAGACTGCACATCCCTGATCACTACGCGCCAATTTAGCACGGCCAATCCACTCAAACTGCACATCTTTGAACTGTGGGACAAAGCCTGAGCACCCTGTGGAAACACAAGCAGACACAGGGGGAATGTGCAAACTCCACACAGACAGTCACCTGCGGGTGGAATCAAGCCCAGGTCCTGTCACTGTGAGGCAGCAGTGCTAACCCCTGAGCCACCGTGCTAATGATGAATTTGAAAGTGCTTAACAAGGCATCATCCAGTTAGGTAATGCTAGCACCACGGTGTTAAATATGCCCGTGATTGCACTTTAAATTCCTTGTGATTCATATTTTACTCACAAAATTGTAAAAAGAAAGGAAACACCAAATGGAACATTTGCCTAGAGGATCGGAAGGGTGGAGGGAGGAGGAATGGAGGTAAGGTAAACCCATCTTTGGGTCTATGTCCAGCACCTTCTTCTTGGCTCCTTTATTCTTTCATGGAATGAGGGCATCGATGGCTAGGCCAGCACTTATTGCCCATCCCTAATTGTCCAGAGAGTAGTTAAGATTCAAAACATTGCTGTAGATCTGGAGGTGCATGTAGGCCTGATCAGATAAGGATGGCAGATTCACTTCCCTAAAGAACATTACAATGAACCTGATGGGTGTTCCAACAATTGACAATGGTTACATGGTGCCATTTGACCAGCATTTTTTTAAAATTCCAGATTTTAATTGACTTCAAGTTCCACCAGCTTTCAAGGCAGGACTCAAACCCACATCCCCAGAACTAATCCAGCGACATTACTTCAAAACCCGAAGCGTAGCACTAAAAACAAACTGAGAACAAGATTCTCTGAATGAACACAAATACTGTAAACCTGAAATAAAAACAGACAGTGCTGGAAAACTTCATATTTGATTCAAATTGTTAATTTTGCTTTTCTCTCTCCAAAGATGCTGCCATTCCTGATAAGCTTTTCCAGCACTTTCTATATACATTATCCAAGCTTATTTGCTTTTGCCTCTCAACTACATGGATTTTGTTTTCATTTTAAAAGGTATATCACATTTACAAAATAAAATGAAGGATTCAGTCAGCACCATATCACCTTGCTAAGCCTCCCGATATTCATGATTGAAAATACAGCAGGTGAGAGGTTCCTCACAATAGCAGGCCAAATGCACTTGGTCTTACGTCAGTTTTTTTTTAAGATGTGCTATGTGCATCTACATGAGTCTTTCTATCATTTTTCCTGCCCTCATCTCCAAGGATTGCTCCACATTTAACAGCAAAGTACAGCAGTAATTTGCCTTCTGCAGGATGGTTCATCAGAAAACTGTCCAACTCTTACTAGCTATCATCAGGCACAGTGAAAGAACTTACAGGCTGATAATCAACCTGCTTGACCATACGAGACAGCACCTCCAATGGCCAATAAGTGAGAATTCAATCCAGAGCTTCTGGTTGGATGGCAGAGACACTATCACTGCATCAGAAAATCACCTCCATCTACAGATGCATGTATAATATATAGTTGGTTATTTTAGCTCTAACATTATTTCCTCATAGAAATGGCGGAATCAAATTACAGATAAAGGTATAAGCAATGCTGAGGCCATTCCAGCACAAAATAGGGGTTAAAAATAAAACATGCAGCATTTTCCAGGAGATTCATCCAACACAAGTGTGCACTTTATGTTTTTACAATGACACAGTGACATTGCAAGGAACAGACCATTTTACAAGCCAGGGCAACAGATGCAATAAGAGATTATTTCTGGAGTTAAACTAATACTGACACCTGTTTAAATGTTTCCCTTTATTTAGAATTTAAGCATTTGTTTACTGAGAAGTAAACAAATATATTCTAACAGCGAATAAATTAAAACCAGTCATAGAAAAGACATTTATATCTTCATCAAAGAATGTGCACAGCATAGTGTTGTCTATTCTCTTTCCCCAACCACACCATTGCAACAGGACACAACTTCTATGTGCGCCGACTTTCTTAAATTCTCAAACTCCTAATATCCTCTGTTATGTTCTTTACCATACCATTTCTAGAAATGGAAATGTCCCAGAACTTGGACTAATCAAAGCACATACTTTTATTTTACCAGATCTAAATCTGTCATCTGACTGAAAAAGTATTAGGTTAACTATCGATTCCATTGTAACCTTTTTACAATTTGTTTCTCTGGCAGTTTACTTCACTAGTCTTTAAACTTTCATCTAATACATCTACATTTGGCACCACTTCCCCTTCTCCTAACTTCCTCAACGTCATTATAATCAACTTGCTTTGGCCTTCATTGTTATAGAAACGTAGAAAACAGGACTAGGAGTCAGTCATTTAGCCCTTCGAGCCTGCTCCATCAATCAATATGATCAGGGCTGATCATCCAAATCACTTCCACGTGCCCACTTTCTCCCCCAAACCCTCTGATCCCTTTAGTCCTAAGAACAATATTTAACTCCTTGACAGTGCCTTTCTCAATACTGAAAGGTTAATCAGGTCACAGCTCTGGATTACAGCCAGTCACTGGAAAGGGATAAAAGCTGGAGGAAATAGCTTCATGGTGTGTGTTGATATGACTTATAGCATGCTTGCAGAAGTGAAAACTTAATGGTTTACTAAGACACTTTTTCTTCTATAAAAATGCTATTAGTCGTATTATGCTTTGAGAATGAGCTACATTGGTCTCTGTACAATGAATAGAAAGTGTCACTTTGGAACTGCAAAGTGCATTAAAAAGAGTTAAAAATATTATCCACGTCTAAGATGCCTTCTGCAACAGAAGCTAACCCCTATCTCTATCGATCTATGGCTGTAGACTGGACGTGATCTCATATTTTTCCTCTCTTTGCATAGGTTTCCTGTTACTCATTGGTGCTGAGGAAAACCTGGTCACATAAACATCAGCAAATTTTTTTTTAAAGTGCTGGAGAAACACAGGAATCCCTTCCCAAACAAAAAACAAACTCAAGTTAACTGCTGACTTTAAAAAATTGTGACCAACTTTCCCAATAAAAACAGTTCTTTCTTTTTTCTTAAAAAACGCAAAACTGAATTAATGTCCATCTTTTAAAGTGATAACAGTTGAAGAGCTTGAAACAAACAAAATTAGAACCTCATCTCTCATCGTGACCACAAATGACATGCTAAATTAATAGTACAGGCTCTGGTAGAGATAGGAACATCTTCTTGCCCCTTTTTTTTTCAAATGAAGTGGATCCAGCCGTTTTCCCAGTCTTTTGGTGGGGAGATTTTGAACTTGTGGCTTCTTACCTGGTAGTCAGAGCCCTTGTTGTTGTCCCAGTACTCCCGGCCCGCCACCAAGTAACGGATGGCGAACTGGAGGGTGCCCCCCGTGTCAAGGAAGACGGGGGCCACCAGTTTGAAGGAGAAAGTGTCCGTGCTCCGGTCCGCGGACTGCTCGGCGTAGGCGGCAGCGACGTCCATGTAGGAGTCCCACTGATTGAGGGTGTACCTGACCGTCACCTGCTTCTCGTAGGCAATGTTGACCACCTTGACCAGCCCCAGGACGCTGAACTGGTCGGTGGAGATGCTCTCCAGGCAAACGCGGTCGTGCCGGAGCCTGTGCTCGAAGTCAGGCGAGCTGCCCGGGTTGCTGAACAGGGGCTCCAGGAGGCGAGTGGGACTGTCCAGAAACATGGCCATCATGTTGTTGCTGAGCAGGTGGTCGGGGGGTTGCTCCCGGAGCCTGGCCATCACCCTCTGGGGGACGTGGGGTACCTCGGCGTCGCAAAAGTGGCGGATGGTGGTCAGCTCCAGACCCAGCGAGTCGGCGAAGCGAACCTTCTTGCTCCTTGCCCGGGTCAGCACGGTGACCGCTCGGCCCCCGGGAGCCGGCAGGGACTTGGCCCGTCTCCTCTGCCCGGGGCTCGGGGTCTTGTTGCTGCCGCTGGCTCCTTCCCGGCTGCGTTGCTTGTCGGCCTGACCCTGGCGTTTGCAGTTCTCCCCGTCTCCCATCGAGGCCAGGACACACTCCTCGGCCAAGCTCCCTGACAAACCGGCGATGCAGCTGAAATTCCGCGGCATGCATAGCCCTGAGGTGGCGGCCGACTTCTCCATGAGGCACAGACTGAGGAGTCCCGGGGTGGAAAAAGGTAGATTTTACAGAGGGATCTGTACAAAAAAAATTCAACCCCGGCAGCAATTGCAATGCAGAGCTATCACCATATTTTGTATCTATGCGTGTGGTGGATAGGGTTTCTCATAAATGTGCACCGAGACTGCAGACATCATTTGTACACACCGTACGGGGGGGATGAAACGACCAGAGACAGAAGGAAAAAGAAAATCCAAGCAGCCTGCACACAAACTTAGTGACGCCAATGACAACGCTGAGAGCGAGCGGAAGGTGAGTTCCAGCTAGCTGGTTAGTGAAGGTTGTGGAGAGATGAGCCAGGGAGCTGCAGTAAGAGGACGGGTCCAGTTTGTATTTGAAGAAGCAGCAGACAACTTAAAGCATAACCTTGCTGACCGCACCAACCCCCCCTCCCAAACCGCCACTCAACATCAGGCAGCCACAAATCAGAAAGGCAGAAAAACGTCCCCTCCCCCAGCTCCTCCCACTGCAAATACTAAGATCTCTTGTCCTGAGAAATGGGAGGGTGAATCCTGGATGAGCTTGGGAGGTGGGGCGGAGAGAGATGGAGGAGGGAGAGAATTCAGCAATCGCTGGGTCAAGGGATTTCTTTTACTAAAAAAAAGGCAGTCTAATCCCAAGACACTCAATAAAAAAAAGCAAAAAGAACTGCGGAAAGGATTTTCTGAAGAAGGGTCCAGACTCGAAACGTCAGCCTTGCTGCTCCTCTGATGCTGCTTGGCCTGCTGTGTTCATCCAGCTGTACACCTTGTTATCTCAGAACTGCGGAGATGCTGTAAAACAGAGACAAAAATAGAAAGGCTCGGCAAGCATCCGTGCAGGGTTAACGTTTCGGGTGCAGTGACCCTTCCTCAGAACGGGACACTCAAGTTTCCTTCACATCATTAGCGTCAAAGTTGCTGGGGGAGTGGTTTGGGTGGATTTTCAGTCCAAATCACCAGGGTTTTTTTTTAAACCCTTTGGGACCAGGATTCGCTGAAGGTAAATCTACGCATGTGAAGCCCAAGGAGATTCAGCCCCACGGTGGCCGGAGCTGAGGATTTATAACCCGGGATAGCCTTGCTGCAATCACATTTGGAGGAATAGGTTACAGATACGGATGAGGCATCCATAGAGCAAAAAATTCAATTGGACAGAATCCACATCATTGCCCACCCCCTGGTGGGAAAGCTCCCAATAAACATTGTTGATGGGTGTACATTTCACCTTTAAATAAAAGCAAAGGGTTCTGCAGATCTGATTTTAAAGAGGGATGAAAAGCGCAGAAAAACTGACGTGATGGCATTGTAACGTATGGAATTCTTAGAGGGCCTGACAGGATTAATACCGAGAGGATGTTTTCCCCTCATGGGAGAGCCTAGGGCATAATCCAAAATAAAACGATTGCAATTTAAGACTGAGATAAGGAAAAAATTCTTCTCTGAGGGTTTAGTGTGTTTGGAATTTTTTGCCAGAGCGAGCTGCAGGGGCAGAGTCCTTGCGTATGATTCATGCTGAGATAGAGTGTGGATCAGCACAGGAACCAAAGGTTATGGGGACGGGGCAGAAAAGTGGAAGCGAGGGATGTCATATGAGCCATGATCCTATTGAATGGAGAAGCATACACAATGGGCCGCACGGCCTCTTCCTGTTCCTCTTTTCTCTGGTCGTAAAAGTGCAGAAGAAACTCAGTATCTGTGGAGAGAAATGCAAGAGTTAATAGGTTCAGTTCGATATGCCTCTTCTTCAGGATGCACGTTCTCTCTCTCTCTATCCCAAATTTGTAACGATGGACTTTACGTGTGTGTGTCTGTGTGTGAAGGTCTCCCGGGGATTTATTGTGTTGGGTGATCTTTGCCAATATCAATGTCTAGTGCTCCTACCACTGAGGATCGTGCTGCCCGTCACGTTTGCATTGGCTGGGGGAGGGAGGGCGACCTCTACTGACATCAACATCAACACAAAACAAGCGAGAGATATCGCAACTTTCGCCCACCTACCTCACTCGCTCACTCAGTCCATGATCCGTACGCGATTGGCTTCAAAGAGGAACCCAGGGCTGCAAACTCGGGGTAAGTTCACATGCTGGTACGTGCTGCGTTTCAGGCCGCCGTTTCTCCGGCGTTGGGAGTGTGTAGACGCAAAATCAAAACTGGAGCATGGCACAGGACACGGCCCACAGGTTTGATGCAGAAACACGCAACACTTCTCAATAAGGTGAAATTGAACGATGACAGTGCAATTTCCGCAGAAAGTCACCAAGCAATTTGACGAATAAGAAACTTACGCACTCTCCTTTCATTGGATTCCCTCCCCCAAACGACTGAAGTTAAAGCCTTCCTCTTCAGCAGTTCCTGGTTGTAAATATTGCAGCCTGGCGAGATAATGCCAGCGCTTGTCAAAGACGAGCCGCCGGTTCTCTGCTTTTCGTCATGAGACACTTGCGGTTTTATTTTCTCTCCCCAAAAAAGACGAGAGCCTTTCCTGACCTTGAGCAGCCCCAAAGCTCTCTATCGGCCGATTTTGTTTTTCACATTCCAGCCCTCAATTTGTCCTCAGCAGGTTCCTACACATAGCACCGACCAATAGGTGACCTGAGTTGATCTCTTGAGTTCTCAGGGTCACTCGACGTTAACTCTGATTTCTCACTACTGATGCTGCCAGACCTGCTGAGCTTTTCCAGCACTTTCTGTCTATGTCTATGTTGGGCTGAGTTGGATGAAGATTCAATATGAGATAGTAAGAACTACCTAGGCTGGAATCTGAGATAACACGGTGTGGAGCTGGATGAACACAGCAGGCCAAAGGAACAGGAGAGCTGACGTTTCGGGTCGGGACCGTTCTTCAGAAGCGGCAAGGGAGAGCCACTCCCCATCTCCATCTTCAAATGTTGCCAGACCATTCTTTCAACCCACTGGAGAAGACCAGTAGACATTGCACCGCTCAAGTGAAAAAAAAACTTATAGAAGGCAAGCCCTTACCGTAGTACGGCATTCTGTGCTGTGGAGTGCAACTGTAAAACTCAGCACCTGCTAATCTCAGAAAGCAGAGAGAGACCTACTGAGTCACAGCTGATAAACGCAGGCATTTACAGGAGCCAGAATTCAGATGGATGAAATTACCACTACTTTGCTGTTATCTGGCAGTTCAAACAGGGCTCTGCCTTTGGCTGGGCATTTTCCACTTGAACACCACCAGATATGCTTACGCCATCCTCAATGCACTGTATTTGTGAACCTGTAACATTTTGCTGTCACAGGCAGAGGCAGACAGGTCATCAGGAAATGTATTCGAGATCCTTACTTCAACCAGCGGTTAGATTTTTCCTAATCAACCTGATCAGAGATGTTCTTACACACGTCTGGTGAGGTGGGATTTGAGACCTGGTTTCTGGCTCAGGGGTAGGGATGTACAACAGCACCACAGGAACCCTATTCTCCTCAGCAATTATATTGCCCAATATCTTGCCGTACATTGTACTCCATAAGTTATTTCACTAATTAGTCAGACAAACAATCTATGTTCTGTCTTGGTAGTGGATGGACTGCAAATTTCTGGAATTTTGTTCTTATCTTTCAAATTACCAGGTTTTTGATACCTTTATGGTCTGTTCATCAGCAATGAATCAAATAACTGTGCAAATAAAGGACAATGTTGAGGAATACAGTATAGCATGTTACCGTGATGGGCTGGGTGGGTTGTGGGAGAGAGGAGGGTGCAGAGACAGGATTAATCAGGTCTGATTAATCAGGATGATTGATTGAAAACATGCCTCAGATTCAGTAACCTGTTAGATGTTGGAGAAAACGAAGAGTCAGAGAAGTAATCAGTTTTCCCTATTTTTAACATCTTAATGTAAGAGACAATGTTATTTGTTAATTTCAATTATATTGAGAGGAGGAACAGCTTGTAGCAGTACCTATTTAAAAATAAAATGTAACATAAATCAGCTATAAGATCTTGGCAAGATAAGTGAACAGGTTGTGTTGCTGCAAACCTCAACACTCTGCCAACAGAACCATGGAGAAGTTACAGCATAGAAAGAGGCTATTCAGCCCTTCAGGTTTGCACCAGCCTCTATTTTTCCCAGAAGCGACAATTCTCATCATGCCTATATTGTTTATTTTAGATTCAAATTTTCAGATATTATACTTATATTGTTAGTATGCAAATTAGACAGTGATGTATCAGGATATGATGCTTCTTAAAATCTACAAAGGATTTCACTTTAATATTGTCTAATGTGACTCAGTGTCAATCTTAGCATCATAATGCTACTATGAAGTTCCTTAGGAAATTACTTTTACTACAATAAAGGCATTGTCTAAATATAAGTATGACTTCTAGATTAGTGGCTTATATATAAAAATAAGTACAGAACACATAATGATATGGTTACAAGAAGTTTGAGCAGCATTTCAACTAAGATTGTAAATTCCAGTGGCCAAGTTCACGTAGTTTATACAATATTCTTAACAGAGATCCTATTACAAGTGTTCATATTGGCATCAGGAGCAAAATCTGCTGCTTGTATCATTCACTACTAAGTTATGATAATTCGAATCATCTGTTACTGCAATGCAATAATGGCAAAGGAACAGTTTTATGTCTTCTTTTCCAATCAAATAATCAACTGACCATAAAGAAACCAGATGAAAGAATGATGGCCTTTAGTATCAGACATTACCATGGATTTCTGTAAGCAGTAGAAAGAATGGAATAAATTACTTATGCTTGAATCCTGGAAAGTTAATTATTCTGGTATTTCACTCACTCTCTGGACATGGTCTGGATGGATTTTAACTTCCCACAACGTCTGTTGATTTCTTATTTAAACTGTGTGCAAGTCTTTGTCATTGAAAACTGAATACTTTCTGTACACCATCACACATTTGCACAGCCAAAATGCAGATATTTGTGCAAATCTAAAAGGAACGGCCAATGCTAGTGACAGAACATGTGAACACAGTAGAGCCAATACAGTCAGATTCTGAATCTTAAAGGAATGACATGTAATCCAGATGAAATTCAGGCCTGTTCCAGACACTTGGTTGGGTGTAGTATCTCTGGTTTCTGGTGCAGGTGGAATTCATGTCTATCAGGATCATAACACTATGCGTGTTTTTTCCTGTGCCAAACAAGGTTATCTCACACTTGCTGTTGCATGTGGACCCCTGCCTTTTCAAAAGTTAGGCTGAAAAGCATTGTGAATTTTTGTTAAAATCCATTCACAAAATGCCAGCATTACTGGCTGGCCCAGCATTTATTGCCTATCCACAATTGCTCATGAGGACTGGTGGTGAGTTCTGTTCCTGAATCACTGCAGTCTCTGTACACCGACAGTACTGACTGAGTGGGATTTGCAGGACTTTAACCCAATGACCATAAAGAAATGGTTCCACATCAGGATGCTGAGTGGTTTGGAGGAGAACTTGTATGTGGTGGTGTTCCTATGTACCTGCTGCCTTTGTCCTTGAAGATGGTGGAGGTGTTGTGGAACTGCACACATTCCAAGCAAAGGCAGAGTGCTCCGTTACACTCTTGATGTGCCTTTTGGATGGTGGAAAGGCTTTGGGGAGTCAAAGGTGAGTTACCAATATTTATACATATTTGAGGCACAAGAGAGTCCGATAGCTGAACAGACCCCCAGTTACCTTTGACAGAAAGATGTTTCTGTCTTCCCTCCCTGTGCCTTGGCAGGAGCTGCCCCAGGCTTTAGTGTGACTCTCAGCACATAGTCCTGTACCTTGGAGTATGCCGGTCTAGAACACTTGGCCAAGGTCAACTCCTTGTTGTGTGTTGCTGCAAACCTCAAAACTCTGCCAAAGAACCATAGAGAAGTTACAGTGCAAAACACTCGGTCGGAGTCAGCTCCTTGCTAAGGGAGACCAACTGGGCAGATCAAAGAGTGTGTTCACTGAGTTGATGGTCCTCCATGTGCTGATGTTTGTGTCAGTGTGTGTCCCGGGGAACATACTGTAGAGAACAGAGTTATACATAATGGAGCTGCTCGGGATGAACCTTGAAACAAACCACTGTATCTTTCTCCAGACTTCCTTTGCAAAGACACATTCCAACAGGAGATGTGTGACAGTCTCAACCCTTCTGCAGTCACTTCGAGGGCAGCGTGCGGTGGTGTAGACCAACTGGGTGTACGTAAAGGATCTCACAAGCAGTCCCTTTCTCACCACCAGCCAAGCAGTGCTTTGATGCTTGTTAGGAAGTTCTGGTGATGAGGCATTCTGCCAAAGACTTTGAGGTCTGCTCAGGGAACAATGTGGCAGGATCCACCCTCTCCTTTTCCCTACGGGTCTTTCAGTTCCTGATGCATGATAATTCCAGGATGCTGATAACAGGACCAGTAAATGTCAAGCTTGACGGTTGGATTCTTTCTTGCTGGGGATGGTTATTACTGACGCTTGTATGGCACAAATATTATTTGCCATTTATTAGCATGTGCCTGAATATTTTCCAGATCTTGCTGTATTTGCACAATGACTTCTTCAGTATCAGGTATTGTGAACGTGGTAAACATTGTGCAAAGATCAGCAAAATTCCCACCTTATGATGGAGAGAGGATAATTGATGAAGCAGCTGAAGTTGGTTGGGCCTGGGACAGTGCTCTGAGGTATTTTAATGCTGGGGCTCCCTGGAGGAGGCTGAAATAGCACTTTTGGCTGAAGATGAATGTAAATGTTTCAATCTTGTCTGTTGCACTGATGTATTGGACTCCCCTATCATTGAGGATGTGGAGTCTCCATTTCCGATTACCTGTTTTAATTGTTTACTGTTATTTGCGACTGAGCTTAGATCTGATCTTTAGTGTGAGATTACTTAGCTATGTCTGTTACATGCTGCTTACACTGTTTGGTGGTACTCCTTTGTTATGACTTCACTAGGTTGACGCCTCATTTTAAGTATTCCTTGTGCCACTCTTGGCACTTCCTTCTGTGATCTTCATTGAACCGAGGTTGATGCATCCTGGGGGTATGCTGGGCCGTGAGGTTAAAGATTATGGTTAAATAAAGCTCTGCTGCTGATTGACCACAGTGCCTTGTGGATACCCAATCTCAAGTTGCTAGATCTGTTCAAAATCTATCCCATTGTGCATGATGGTAGTGCCACATAATTTGATGTGAAATGGAGGCTTTGTCTCTCCAAGGAAATGTGCAGTGGTCTTTCCTACCAAGATTGATGTAGACAGATGTGTGTGGGGGAGGTTGTGTCATGTAGGTGGTCACCAATGGAAGTGTTTCTTGCCCGTGCTTGACCTGATGCCGTGAAACTTCATACGGTGCAGAATCAATGTCACGCTATCCTGAGGCAACTCCTTGACAGTATACCACTGTGCTACGTCCTCTGAGTTGGACAGGACAAATCATTGGTGGTGATAGTGTTAAAATAAGGTTAGTCATGAGCAACAAAATGATTTATTTAATGTCAAATAGGAATGGCATGCAGATGAGAAATTTAACAATGGCTTTCATGTTACTGATCACAATATCAAAATATGTAGTCCTCCCTGTTGCAGGCTAAATGTACATGCTACCAATCCCTGTACTGTATTTTTTTAACACCCACTCAACTCACTGTTTGGCAGCCTTCTTGTTCCTTATTCTAACTGCCCAAGAAGGCTCTTGCCCGAGTCTTCTTTCAGCTTCATGTTGAAAATTTGCTCATGTGAGGAACCTCGCTCTTGCATCGGGATCATTGTCCATTTGGCCAAGCTCTCCACTGCACCCAATCTTCTACCGCGCGTTGGAGGATTTCCAACGGCAATATCTCTAGGATACTTTAAGTCAAATGGGAAGTCAAGTGAATAAACCCCAGCATCTTCCCTGAAACCGCTGACTCCAGAATTGTGATCGCACAAAATCGGCTGTTCTAGATACAGCCCACATATGCAAATTAGCGTGGCACCCGACCTTGAGGAGGACAGGAGAAAAGTTTTTAGGACTGAATGCCTTGTTGAAAAGATGACAAATTGATGTCCGTGTATGAGAGACGTGCCACAAACCATGCTTCAGGATGGTGCCTCATCAAAGAGTCACAGCACAGAGGAAACTGGACAGAGATTCTGCTGCAGATATGTAATGACAATAGAAGGTGAGAGAGCAGAATTCTGGCTTTTGTGCAAATCTTGTCCTTACTTCCCAAATGCACATGGCTCCGGGATTAACCTGCCAAGTCATCGAGGATGCAAAAAAGCATGAAATCCTGGCATGTCATCCTTGATTCATGGGACTCACAACAATGGCAGCAGTAATTGATCAAAGATCTTTCAGTATTAAAGATGCAGTCAGCTCTGCACAATGGTTTTCACCATCTCCCTAGTGACGTGATATGTGAGCAAGGACACTGTTGACAGTTCGTTCATCCACTGTTCTATTTGCTGAAGACAAATAAACACGCATAGGTGACGTCTCTGTCCAGCAGTTAACCCTTTGCAACCTGAGCAAACCATTTTATTTATCAGCAACACAGCGTTATTGCAACTAATATAGAAATTGCAGCAGGTAACCTGTGCACAGCAAATAAATTCACAATGTGATAATGACCATGAGCTTTGGTTTGACATTGCTTGAAGAATAAAAGCTAGCCAGGACCTTGTAGGTAATTTCCCTGCTTTTTTTTTGAAATAGTGCCTAAAGATCTTCAACGTCCATCCAAACAGGCAGGTGGGCCTCTGTTTCGCATCTCATCCAAAAAGCATCATGTGCTGCACTGGAGTGTCAGCCTTGTGCTGAGACACGAAGGGTCTAGGCCCAAAACGTCAGCTTTCCAGCTCCTCTGATGCTGCTTGGCCTGCCGTGTTCATCCAGCTCTCGACCTTGTTATCTCTAACGTTCCAGGAGTTCAGATGCCAATGGAATAGCAGCCGATTAAATTATACATTCAATAAAGTAATCCATCAGAGTTTGAGAAACTTGTCTCATGAATAATGATCATAAAGCCCATTAAAAAATCAATCTGTTTTACTAATGCCCTTCAGAAAAGGAAACCTACCATTGTTATCTGGTCTGGCCTCCACATGTCTCCAGGTGCACAATCTATTAATTGACCTTTGAATGGACGGGTGAGCTACTCAGCTACATAAAACTACCCGTGGAAAGAAGGTCCCCAGGTCTGCCTACACCACAGGGATTGCAGTAGCTCAACAAGATGCTCATCACCAACTTGTCAAGTGTGATTAAGAATTAAGTGCATGAATTGCAGAAAATTAGTATTTAGGTACAGCAAGTAATCAGCAAAACTAATGGAACATTCTGTTTATTGTGAGGGGAATTGAACATAAGATTACTGAGGTTATGCTTCAGTTATACAGGGCATTGGTGAAATGCATCTGGAGTAGTGTAGAGAACTGCCCCTATGGAAGAATGTTAATGCATTGGAAGCAGGTCAGAGAAGATTTACTAGACTAATACCTGGAATGAGCACATTGCCCTTTGAGCAAAGGCGAGACAGGCTTGGCCTTTACCCTCTGGTGATTAGAAGAGTCAGAGGTGACTTAATTGAAACATAGAAGATCCTGACCAGGTGGATGTGGAAAGGATTCTTTTGTGAGACAATCTAGAATTAGGGGTCATAACTTAAAAGTATAGGATAGAAGTAAATAGATTCTTGATTGCCAAGGGGATGAAAGATTATCAGGGCCGTACAGGAATCTAGAGTTAAGGTTAAAATCAGATCAGTCACGATCGTTTTGAATGGCAGAGAAGGCTCGAAGGGCCGAGTGGCCTACTGTTGTTTGTATGTGTGGGAATTGGACTTGTATTAAACAAGAAGTTTGCAAATTCTTGAAGGAATTATCAAAAAATGACATTTAATTTAACTTGAATACTAACTTTTTTATTAGAGACAAAGATTGATTTCACTAGTGGAGGCGTGACACAGTACGCAAGTTCAATGTTTATATTAATCTGGAGGCTTTTTTAAACTTCCCTTGTTGGATTTGGGTGTCACTGGCTGGTCAGCATTTCTTGACTGATCCTTAGTTGCCCTGGAGAAGGCTGTGAGGAGCTGTGTTCTTGAACTGTTGCAGTCCATGTGCTGTAGGGACACCTACAGTGCCCTTAGGGAGTGAAGAAACAGCAATGTATTTCCAAGTCAGGATGGTAAGTGGTTTGGAGAGGAACTTTGTGGTATTCCCATGTATCTGCCATCCTTATCTTTCAAGATGGAAGCGATCATGGGTTTGGAAGGCGTTACCTATCGATCTTTGGTGAATTTCTGCAGTGCATCTTGTAGGTGGCACACTCTTCAAGAATATTCTCGGTTCCTTGAGTCTACTTTGTAAACTGGTAACTGTAACTCACATGCAAACTCTTTTGCAGCTTGAATACTTAAACTCTATTGGATCTTATTTCCAATCCACCTTAATTGCTGAAGCTACACACTTCAATCTGCCTGAATGTTCTTTCCCTCTTTCTCAAGGACATGCTTTAGCCTTGATGATCCTATCTATTACTGGATTCACTGATCTCTCATACTTCACTCTTATGGCAACACCTACGCTAATAAGTATCTGTCAAACGTGTCAAATACCTGTCGATTGGAAAATATTAACTGCCTACTAAACATGGTCTCCTAACTGTGTCCCAACAAATGCTCCACATTCAGGCAGATTGAAGTGTGTAGCTTCAGCAATTAAGGTGGATTGGAAATAAGATCCAATAGAGTTCAAGTCTTAAAGCTGCAAAAGAGTTTGCATGTGAGTTAGTTACCAGTTTACAAAGTAGTTTCAAGGAACCGAGAACATTCTTGAAGAGTGTGCCACCTACAAGATGCACCTCAGAAATTCACCAAAGATCAACAGATAACGCGTTCCAAATCCATGATCGCTTCCATCTTGAAAGATAAGGATGGCAGATACATGGGAATACCACTAAGTGATTACTGAAATAACTCCATGAAGGCCAGTATCTGGTCACCAAGTCACCCTTTATTTACATGTGTAGCACATGACACTGACCCAGCTAGCTTCTACAGTGAGCAGAACCCCTGAAACTCCTGTTTGTGTGTCAGCCAGGGCTCCCTAATTGAACTGAGTTAACAGTCCCAATGAGGGAACTCATATTCCATGAAGTCCACCTGGTTTACCTCATTTCAATCACTACAATTAGAATACAGCAACAATATTTAAATAAGTTCTTGGGGGTCATGTTACCTTGTTGATAATAATCAAACTGTTTCTAATGATTTAATAAAACAATCTATAAGATGTCAGACTTGGCTGATATGAGTGTGGGGGTACTAGAACTTAAAACAAATGCAATATGTTGTTGACTGCATTAATCCAGTTAGCATGGAGGCAAACAATGCTGAATAGATTACAGACTTTAAAATAAAATGTTGTGGTGACTGTTGCAAGAATTTGGGAAATAAAACCGCAGTCTAAAGTTAGACAATGTTCTGCATAAGTTGTTTCATTTCTGATATCTCACTGTGGTTTTAAAAACAATTATTTAAAACCTAGGGAAGAAATAAACTCAGTAATGAACATGCAACTAAAGGTGTTAAAGCAGGGGAAGAGACTGCGGGAGGTTGAGAGGAAATTCAAGAGGGTGGAGATAAAGTAGTTGAAGGAACAATCATTAATGCTAGAGTAGTAAATGAGTAGATTGATGCTCAAGAATTGGAAAATACATGCAAAGTTATGTAAGCATGAGGAAGAGATCAAGAGACCAGGAGAGCAGGGAGGAATCTGAACACAGATTTTATCTGTTATGGTGCAGTAAGTCAGGAGCTGAAGGGAAGGCATGTCTTGTGCAGAGAAGGACATCAGGCAGATCATTGTGGATCAGATGTGATCTATGGAAACAGAAGGACTGATAACGATGGTACTTCAGAAATCAAACTTTGAAGTTATGAATGAAATACCTCGCAGAAGCAGAAGCAGGAACAGGAGCAATAATGGCAAAATAACAGAGTTGGAGAGGCATGGTTTTGGTGAGGTAATGGATGTGGAAAAGAAACTCAGTCTTGAACACAGAAGATCAAACAAATTGCTACACTTTTATTTCTTTGGCTTAAGCTGGAATGGCAGCAAAAGATGTTAATAGACTCTCAATGTACTGACACAGAGGAACAGGAAGGAAAGAGATTCATGGTTTTGACTTATTAACATTAAATGAAGAGCATTTTGGTCACCCAAGTCTGAACATTAAACAGGAAGTTTGAGATGCAATCAGGAAAGCTAACCAAGTACAAGGTTTCCAAATATGAATGCAGTTTACACAATGTAATTTGATCTTAAATCTCCAGTTAGAAATTCTTGTCATTTAAGACAAAAGTCATATTATTTTGTATACCCATTTCAAGAAATGAGGAACTGCTTCCAGTTGGATGGTGTCAGTCCCACTTAAGGACTTGAGAACAAAACTTACAGCTGACTCTGCAGGGCTGCTGCATTGCGAGAGGTGTTGTCTTTCATGTGTAAATGTTAAGTTGAGGTCCATTTCTCTCACAGGTAGTCGTAAAGGTCCCTTGGCACTGTTACAAATAGGGGAGTTATCCTTGAGGACCAGGCCAAAATTTATCCTTCAATCAGATTTATCAAAACTGTTTATCCGGTCATTATTATTTTAGTACATGTCAGAGCTAGGTGTGTGCACATTTGCTGGAACTTTTTTTTACAATGCTGCAAAAGCACTTGACTGGCTGTAAAATACTTTCAGAGATAATGGGAACTGCAGATGCTGGAGAATCTAAGATAACAAATTGTGAAGCTGGATGAACACAGCAGGCCAAGCAGCATCTCAGGAGCACAAAAGCTGACGTTTCGGGCCTAGACCCTTCATCAGAGATCTCTGTAAAAAATGCCATCCTCTATTCCCAATTCCTTCCCCTCTGCTGCATCTGCTCCGAGGATGAGGAATTCCACTCCCATACATCTCAGATTTCCTAGTTTTTCAAGGACTGCCACTCTTCCCCCCGCCCCCCCCAGTGGTTGAGAACGCCCTCAAGTGTCTCCCGCATTTCTCGCAACTCATCCCTCACACCCCCCCCCACAATAAAAACCAAAACAGAATCCCCTCTCGTCCTCACGTGCCACCCCACCAACCTCCAGATCCAATGCATCTTCCCCCGACACTTCCGCCATCTGCAATCCGACCCCACCAAAGACATTTTTCCCTTCCCACCCTTATCTGGCTTCCAGAGGGATAATTTTCTCTGTGACTCCCTTGTCTGCTCCACACTCCCCTCCAGCCTCACCCCACCCAACACTTTACCCTGCAACCACAGGAAGTGCTACACCTGCCCCTACACCTCCTCCCTCACCCCCATCCCAGGCCCAAAGACGACTTTCCACATCAAGCAGATATTTATCTGCACATCTGCTAAAGTAGTATACTGCATCTGCTGTTCCCGTTGTGGCCTTCTCTACATTGGGGAAACCAAGTGGAGGCTTGGGGACCGCTTTGCAGAACACCTCCGCTCAGTTCGTAATAAACAACTGCACCTCCAGTCGCGAATCATTTCAACTCCACCTCCCATTCCTGAGTTGACATGCCCATCCTGGGCCTCCTGCAGTGCCACAATGATGCCACCCGAAGGTTGCAGGAACAGCAACTCATATTCCACTCGGGAACCTTCCAGCCCAATGGTATCAATGTGGATTTCACCAGTTTCAAAATCTCCCCTCCCCCTTCAGCAGCCCAAAACCACCCCAGCTCGTCCCCGCCTCCCTAACCTGTCCTCCCACCTCAAGCCCCACCTCCATCTCCTACCTATTAACCTCATCCTGCCCCCTTGACCCATCCATCCTCCCTGGACTGACCTATCTCCTTCCTAACTCCCCACCTATACTCACCTTTACTGGCTCCATCCCTGCCTTTTTGCCCTGTCTCCTCTCTACCCATCTTCGCCTCTATCCATCTTCAATCTGCCTCCCCCCTCTCCCTATTTATTTCAGAATCCCCTTCCCCTTCCCCTTCCCCCTTTCTGGAGGAGGGTCCAGGCCCAAAATGTCAGCCTTCCTGCTCAGCCTGTGTTCATCCAGCTCTACACCTTGTTATTCCAACAGTAACCTTGCTGGGCTTGGGAACCTATATCTACAATGCTATGACACAACAAAAGTTCTCCCATCCACGCATGTTATGAAAAAATTTTTGCTGAACAAGTGTGTTCACTATAGAGCAAGTTAAATGCTCTTTTAAATTGTTTAACAGGAATTAATGAAGGATATTGTAATTCCTAAAGTTTGTGTTTCTTCAAGTGGAACAGCTTGAATGTCTAGTCTCTTGGAATGAGTCTTATGCAGCGAGGACGTTTCACTCCAGCTACCACAGGGTTCTGTTTCTCTTCTGTTAGCCTTCTCTGCTACAAGGAAAACTGAGCGGGGAGATTGAGGGGCGCACAAAATCATTAGGGGAACAGATAGGATTGATAGGAATAAGCTTTCTCTTTTACCAGTGGGGATACATTTAAGGCGTGAGGGAGGTTTTGACGGGATTTAACAAGTTTTGTTTCACTCAGAGGGAGGTATCAAGAACATACTGCCTGAAAAGGTGCTAAAGATAGAACTAGCATTACATTTAAGAACTAATTATACAACACTTGAAGCATTTTAACATATAAAGTTATGGGTCAAATGCTGGGAAATGGGATTAGAATAAATAGGTGCTTGATGCATAATGGATCAAAGGGTCTCTTTCCAAACTGTAATGCTCAAAGACTCTACGAATATCTCCTACTCTTACTGCCTAAGGTGTATTTGAAGGATTTACAGATTGATAATTGATCTGCAGAAAGAAATCACAGTTAAAGTTTCAGGCCCAGTGACCCATCTTCAGAATTCCAGTTCTGCAATTTCTGTTTTTGTTTCAGATTTAAAGCATCTGCAGCTCTTTCAGTTTTTTGATAATTAATCTGATTGCTCACATCCTGACACACCTTTCATAGCCATTGGGTCTTGACGCTGAAGCTTTGGTTCAAATGTAGGAATGCTACCATCATCCAACAAGTCAACCTCTTAAGATGTATTATACTGTTATACATATAGGATTTATACATTAAGAAAATGTTTACCTTTATTTGCTCAATTATCACATCTCTTAAAATTGTATTCAGTTATCATACAGCAATTGTGTTGACTCTTCAAAACTGAATGAATGCACTTCCTCAGCACATAAGTGTTGTACAGCACTTTCACTCCGAAAATTACAGAGGACCACATCATTATGCAGCTTGAGTCTCCGAAAGGCACAAGCAGAAAGCCAAAACATTTCTGCTGACATTGTGTCCTTGCTGCTACTGGGCAATCAGCCTTTCTCACATAAATGTGTATCTGCTGATAAGTTATGTTCAGCACTTGCTAACCTCAAAGATAGATTGCTGTGTTTAAGACTTTTGAATATAGGCTTTCATAAGAGTTGTTGTCACAGTGCAGCAATCTTAATTGTAATACTACAAAATTTAAATAATTCTATTCATCTGTTTCAATCAAGTATGTAGAATGGAGTTTAGTAAAAGGAGAAAAGCACACATTACTGAACAGTCAGTGTACCACTGATGCACAAGATGTGACAGAAAATTAATCACATGCAAGACTTTGCAACAGACTCAAAGAAAATGCTTATTCCAATAAATGTGAGTGTTGCCGGAGGCAGAAGAATTAGTAAACAAAAGAGACAGATTTAAAGGTGCAAATGAACCAGAGGTGACATGAGAATACTTAAAAATATCTGCACAGTGGGTAGTTGTGATATGGAATGCACTGGCTGAAAGCCTGTTAAATGCAGATTCAACAGTAACATTCAAGAGAGACTGGATAAATCTTTCAAGAGGAGAAAACACCATCACATGGGATGTAGTGGGTTCAAGAAAAGCAGCTCCAGCACCATTAGTGGTTATCTTGCCAATGAATGTCAACATCTAGTGAATTAATTAAAAATAAATGATGATGCTTATGGAAAAAACAAAGGAGTGGGATTGAATAGCTTTACAACAAAACCTGTACTGGTACAACCTAGGTGTGTGCCCTTTTATGTTGAATTATTCTGACTAAAAAATTTATTCTACTGTAATAAACAAACACCATTGTGGGGTTACCCTAGTGTTCGAGTGGTTAAATTCATCAACTGCTCTGTTACTAAGAGAACAGTATTTCATAACCAATGTTGAGTTTATTTAATTATACCAAAGTTAATAACTGGACACTTTTAACTGGCCTTGGAGCACAAGTCAAAAAGGAGGATCATTGCAGAAGACACCAGTGACAGTTCCTATTGTGATTAATGTTCAGTGACTACTGCTGGTAAAACGTATCTGCTGTGTCATAGAGATG
This sequence comes from Stegostoma tigrinum, assembly GCF_030684315.1. Lineage (NCBI taxonomy): Eukaryota > Metazoa > Chordata > Chondrichthyes > Orectolobiformes > Stegostomatidae > Stegostoma > Stegostoma tigrinum. The sequence goes on from NC_081369.1 coordinate 53,356,398, forward strand.
TACAGCACAGAAACAGACCCTTCAGTCCAACTCGTCCATGCCAACCAGATATCTTAAATTAATCTAGTCCCATTTGCCAGCATTTGGCCCATATCCTTTAAAATCCTTCCTGTTCATATACCCATCCAGATGCCTTTTAAATCCTATAATTGTGCCAGGTTCCAAACCTGCTCTGGCAGTTCACTCCATACATCTACCAGGCTCTGCATGAAGAAGTTGCCCCTTAGGTTACCTATCTTTTAAATCTCCTCCCCCCCCGCCACCTTTAGTTTTGGATTCCCCTACGCTGGGGAAAAGACGTCGACTATTCACCCTATCCATGCCCCTCATGGTTTTATAAACTTACACAGGGTCACTCCTCAGCCATTGACATTCCAGGGAAAACAGCCCCAGTCTATTCAGCCTCTCCCTGTAACACAAACCCTCCAACCCTGGAAACATCCTTGTAAATCTTTTCTGAATCCTTTCAAGTTTTACAACATCTTTCCCATAGCAGGGAGACCAAAGTGAATGCAGCATTCCAAAAGTGGCCGAACCAATGTCATATTCAGCCGCAACATGACCTCTCAACTATACTCAATGCACTGCTTTGTGAAATCTCTAGGTTGAAAGAGTTTGTACAGAAACTTAAAGTTGTCAGAACTGACAAGTTCCAGGAATCTCAAATGAAAGATGACTCAGGCCAGCAGGACTGAAAGGAAATTGTAAAACTTTCTCAGTAAGAAAGATGCTTAAGTAACTAATTTCTTACAGAACTGGAATGAGTTGGGATAGTTATATTTTTCTAGATTAATTGTCTGTAAAGGATACTGCTGGGAAACCCACTGAAACTTTGCCGCTTATGTTGAATCTTTCATGTATTATGTCTTGCATGTATACAATTTGTCATTTGAATGTCTTGTTAAAATATATGAAATAAATTTCACTTTCTCAAATTGAGCTGAGTAATCAAACTATCTCCTCTGCTCATTAAGATTGTAATTTAACAAATTTTGAAAACTTGAATGCCTCAGCATACAAAGCTACAGGATAAGTGGGCATATGGCCACCGCACAGTCTGCAACCACATGAACCTTGTTGACAAAAGTAGGGAATGAAACTGGACCCAGCTCTGACTGGAACAAGGAATCACCTTATACAAATGAAAACTAATAAAAGATATCAGGGCCTTAATGATCTCCAGGTTTTGAATTCCTGAGGTTTGAGAATATTTCCCTATTTCTGACAACCAAACTTTTGATCCTATCCACTTCAACATTGGCTTGATTCTTTATCCAGTTTTCCCACCTGTCCTGGATAATCAAATGACTTCTGCATTGGATTAGATACTATTGTGATGCAGTTGTACAGAATAGTTAGATGGATCAGCGAGTCATTTTTCCTGCATTTCATTGTTTGTATGACCTAGGAGGTTGGCAACAGTAACCAGAGATTTTCTATTCATTCAAGCACTATTATAACTTGTTTTTCAATACAAGATGTCTAATACTGATGTAGTCTTTCCTCCTGCACCGCCATCTTTTAACACAAACAAAATTCCAGAAGCACAGAGATAAACCAGGGGTGGCAAGTTATTATATACTACAAGATGAATCTCCATTAGTATCTGTGTCTTACTGAAATGAAGGAAATCAAAACACCCTTGTTACTGCATTTCTGTGCCCAGGATAGAATCATAACATGGTTTCACCAGCAATTTCTGTTTTTGTTACCACTGGTCTAATTTCTTCTACAACCCAAATGACCAAAAGCTTAATTAGGGGGTGGTTTTAAAGGAAGGATGTAGAGATGAAGAGATGCAGTGAGGACAAAACAAACCTTACGGTCCAGACAACTGAAGACTCAGCCAAAGAAAAATAATTATAACTGGTCATGCCGAAGAAAACAGATAGCATAACAGATCTATGATGTTCCAGGACCAAAGAGAATTACAGACTGGAGTGTGCATAGCCAAGACAACTGAATGATTTGAAAATAAGAATGATTTTTCAATCAAGGCATTGTTTGTTCAGGAGTCAATGTAAATCAGTGAGCACAGAGGAGACTGATAAGCTGGACTAATAATCAGATATACAGACAGTGTTGAATAATCCAACATTTGTAGAGGATAACATATTAAAGACCAATCAGGAGTTTATTAGAATAACTACAGGAGATAGCAAAGGCAACCTGTAGCCTGTCTTCCTACAAAAACCACTTCTACAGTTGCCTCATGAGTACCTGACATCCCTAAATGCTATATAGCTAATGAAGTACTTTTAGAAGTGTAGTAACTTAAGAAATGTAACAGCCAATTATCACATTGCTATTAGTTGTGAGCAAATGTTTTCCTGATGTTAGTTAATCGTTAAAGGATAAACGCTGGCCAGGACATGGGAGATAAACCCCTGTACTTCAAAATAGATTTCCACATCTATTGGGGGCAGATAAGACCTCAGCCCACGATCTCTTCCAAAATACAGCACCTCGACAAAGCCGGACTTAGCAGTGTACTAGATAGTGCACATCAATACTTTCAACGGTTAGCCAAGCAGTTTTACTGCTTCATGCAGTACTACATTAAAAGAACTGTAAAAAGAACTAGATAACAAGGGATAGAGAGCTGGATGAACACAGCAGACCAAGCAGCAGAGGAGGACGAAAGCTGATGTTTCGGGCCGAGACCCTTCTTCAGAAATCAGATTCCTGCTCGGCCTGTTGTTTATCCAGCTCTACAGCTTGTTATCTCAGATTCTCCAGCATCGGCAATTCCTACTATCTCTGTGGAAATAACTACATGTTTAAGTTGTAAACACATTCCTCTGTCAGTGGTAATTAATTAGTTGACATGTAGAAACAAAAAAGCTACATGAAGTCAGGATGTAGTCAACAATTAAATGAAGCCATAATCCCGGAAACTGGATAAAATAAATTTAGCCTTAGGGCAAAAATGAAATAAGATGGGATGAGTAAGGCAACAACTATACTCTTAGGCTCTGGAAGAAGTGTTTTAGAGGATTTTCAGTTGGAATTGGATGTACAATTCATTCAATGCAGAATTGATAATTATTTAAAGCAGTCTTAAATGTGAAGACAGGAAGAAAAGAAAACCAGTCCAGCTTCCAATATTTTAACACAATGATTTAAGTGCAAGGACATGTTTCCTTATGAATAAACAAGCTTTATGCAAAATCAGACAAATGAAGATGAAAAAATATCAAATAATTTATGAAACTCCAGATATACAGTGGTTGGCTGCCTTATTACTCTACTAGTTACTCTTTGAGCAATTGACTAGGACAAACAAAATGTTGAATGACATTGTTTGGTCAATAAAGACAAGAACGTCATGCTAAAAGGAGAAACTTTTGCTCACTTACACCTGCATTCTATAGCTAATGCTAATCGTAGAAAGGAAAAGATTTGCATTTAAATACAGCCTTTCATGCCCAAAGGATGTATTGGAGTGTTTTACATCAAATAAAGTACTTCTAATATGGAATTCCTTGTAATGTAGGAAATACATTAATTTGTCCGTAAAGTTGCTCAAAAAGCAACGTAATGATAACTAGGTATTGAGATACAAATATCAGCGAGGACACAAAAGAGAATGTCCTTGCTGTTCTTCAAAACAATTACACTAACCTAAGCAGGCAGATAGAGCCTCAGTTTTCCTTCTAATGCAAAGATGTCTCTTTGGCAGTGATGTGCTCCATCGAGCATTGCACTGGAATATTAACCTTGCTTTTTGAGCTGAAGCCAGAGTGACTCAATACACTGCTACCAACTGAGCCACAGTATACACAGCAAAGGTTCTCAAGTCCGTAAGACTGTGGAGGATTACATCTGATCCTTTACTTTAGAGAAGCAGTCAGCGGAAAAGCAAAAAATGTGGACACTTCAAGAGGTGGGAGCCTGATGGCTTCCATCTAAACTTGCAGGCTTAGAATTTGGCATGCTACAAAATAAAATGCTTTTGGACAAAACTTGAGGAGGAGCATCACTTGCACAGCAAGAAAGAACAACCTTGATTAAAACCATGAAGAGGCAAGTTCTGCTCAGGGAAAAGAAGCCTCTGTTGGAGATGCTCAAGATATATTGAAGAATATGCGCTAAGGACAGTATTAAAATGAATGGGAAACGTGGCCACTTTTTAAAACTTTGCTTGATCTTCTTTTCATTCTTTGTGAATGCATTTGGCCAGAATCTTGCCATTGACATTCACCAGTTCTACACAAAATGATACTTTAGAACAAAGCTGTTTCTTATAAGTTTGAAACTTTCTTAACCCTTCAAGATCCCTCCAAATAAGCTTGATTTAAATTACTTCATGAATGTTTCTTCAAATCAAGAAATGAGCCAACAGGTTTTTTTTAAAAGCTAAAATGTTAGTAAATCTTGCTTTATCAAACTGCAGTTTTCGATAATTGTTCACAACACTTAGGTGAAGAAATCCTCTGTCTGTGGCAGCATTCACCTGCGAGAACGGATTTCAAAGGTCATTTAGCCACTGCTTCTCATTTATTCAGCCACACAGTTCAGATGTTTTTGGCAGAAGCCCAAGATGATGCAAAGTTAGGAATATTTGTTCTAGAAAAGTGAAATGGAAATGAATGCATTATCATTAAAAATCATTAATTCAATCATTGAACCTTTCAATTTGCAATTTTGTTATTCCTGGGTTATGACTTCATAAGAACATAGGTAGTCAAGCATTTTACGCACTGGCCTGATATTTACTCATTTAAAGCTGGGAAAAATATTGTTTGCCAGATAGTTTCCAGTTTCTAGAGAACAAACCACCTGTGGTCCACTTTCCAGTTTGATGTGTCCCAAGTCATTAGCTTATCAGTCCTTATACATACATCTGGTCATCTTTTTAACCCAGCAATTAACAATTTAAAGATGACTACCCAGATTATACAAGTATACCTCCAGATTTATGCAAACTACATCACTTCACGTGCTCCTGATAGCGCAATCTGTGGATACAATACTATACCCATTAGGCAGGAAGTGTGCACTTTGGTCAGAAAGTTGATACAAACATTGTGACACATATTTCACTAGTTGCACCAGACACATGCATAAATTCTGACCGATCCAAACCATGGATTAACCGCTTCTCCCCTTATGTCCTCAAAAGGAAGTCAGAAGTCACAACACAGAAACAGGTCATTTATCCCGAGACCATGCCAACTCTCTGCAACAGGAATTATCCTAGTACTTCTCCACCAGTTATTACCTGTAGCTGTGCAAATTCATTTTTAAGGTACTTCAATTCCTTCCCAAAACTTCGGTTGATTATGCATTAACCATTTTCAGAAGCAGCGCATTCGAGATCCTGATCATTACCACATGCCACCCACTCTTGCTCCTTTTCCCCATCTCCTTGATTTCATGTCCGCAGATTTCCGATCCTTCTGCAAACGCAAAGTTTATTTTTGTTTACTGTCTTAGCCCAATGTGATTTAAATCACGTCAACTTTCTCTTCTCGAAAAAGGGGAATAACATCAGCGTCTGCCTTCCAACAACGGCCTCATTCCTGGAACAGTTCTCTTAAACCTTCTCCATGTCATCATATCTCAGTGGATTATACCCTTCAGAAACATGCTTATGATATCTCACTGTATCATAGCATTTGACCCACCGTTATTATGGTCTCATACACCATCTACTGCAGAGTAACTTAAAGTACACGACTCTGCATAAACCATTAGCTTAATGTTAGCTCAAAACTGATGTACCAGTAATGTTTGTAACACAATAACCAGCTATATTAAAGGCCTGACCGATTATATTGGGATTAGAGCATCAGATAAAACATCCTGAACGCAAACTGTCATCCACCCTATAGTGCAGTCCCAAAATTGGACACAATACTCCTGGTAAGGCTCAAGCAGTGTTCTACAAACATTAATCTCAACACAATGTGCTTCTGTATTCAAACAGCTCAGGATCCCTTACACTTTTTAAGGATTTTCTCAGCCCGCCCTACCACTTTCAATGATTTGAGCCGGTATAATCCCAAGGTGTCTCTGTTCCGACACCTTCTTTAGTATTGTTACCTTTATTTTATATATTGCCTTGTTATGGTCCCTCCTAAAATGTACTATCCACTCCTTTCTACTACATCTGCCTGTTTCACCAGCTTGCCTATGTCTTAGATCTATCACCGTCATCAACAGTGAACAAAACTTTAAAGTTTACATCATCAGCAAATTTTGAGACTGTGCTTAAAACATCCAAGTCTAGCTCGAGAGAAGTACCGTCACCAGGGAAACTTCAAAGTATACCCCAATGCAGGGCAAAGAAAAAAAAACATAACTGTGAAGCACTTGTCCCAAAGTCATGGAGACCACTACATAAATGCAATCTTTCCTTGTTTTTTCATATTTCTTGATATTCTTAACCAATAAAAATCTATGAACCTCAAAATGAAAAGGTGCACAGATGCAGTCCATATCAGCTCACTACATTCTGGTAGTGACATCAGCACAAGCAAAAGCTTAGTGTGGGGTGGCAGGGGTGTCTGCTCCTTGCAACAACATTGTTATCTCAATGGGAGAGTAGTGCAGGTGGGCATGAGACCTTCTGCAGCCAAGAGGCCATGCCCAGGGTCATTGTTGCAGCGGTTTTCCTCATCACTCACCCTTAATGTGGGATTGGAGTGCTTCAGGTCTCGCAAGTCCTGAACTCCATTATTAACAATTTCAGCAGCACCATATCCTTCTATCATTCCATGATGTCTGGTCATTAGTGTGCTCTTTATGCCACCTAGAGGTGGCTTCTGCATCAGATAGAGCCATTAACAAATAAGTAGCACTGAATGACAAGTAGTTTTCAAATTTAACTGCTTCAGTTATTTGCATGATATGAAACAAAGACTAGAAAATTCACAAGGTAAAGATCAAACCACAAGTGCTGGAAATCAAAGAGAAAATAATGAAAATTAAAATGCACACTTTAATTGGCAACAAACTTTCACCTATTCTAATTTTTATAGAGTACTAAACCTTTAATGAAAACAGGAAAAATGCTCAAAATTTCAGCACTCTGCCACAACCTTAAAATTTTTGATCATCCAACGTTTTAATATTATCTGTCTATATTCAAATAATGGATTTGAAGATACTCAAATGAGTGTGTTACCTACCTCAACTACCTCAGTGATTTGTGTGGAATGAACTGGCAGAGAAAGTGGAGGATGCTGGCACAGTTGCAATATTTAAAAGTCATTTGGATAAAGATATGAATAGGAATGCTTTAGAGGGATATGGGCCATAACCAGGCAAATAGGACTAGTTAGTCTGGGGACATGGTTGGCATGGACTAGCTGGACCAAGGGTTTGTGCACATGACAAAACTTGATTCAATAAAAATTTGGAATAAAGTTAGCATAATAGTGACCAATGTAGATTGTTGTAAAAACTCACCTGGTACACTAATACCCACTTAGGAATAAAATTTACCATCCTTGTCTGGTCAATGTGTGATTTCAGACATACCAATGCCATTCAAAAACAGAAATTACTGGAGAAAGTGTATCAGTGATAATGGGAACTGCAGATGCTGGAGAATCCAAGATAATAAAATGTGAGGCTGGATGAACACAGCAGGCCAAGCAGCATCTCAGGAGCACAAAAGCTGACGTTTCGGGCCTAGACCCTTCAGAGAGGGGGATGGGGTGAGGGTTCTGGAATAAATCCTGGGGGGGGGAGGGGCGCGGACCGAAGATGGAGAGAAAAGAAGATAGGTGGAGAAGAGAGTATAGGTGGGGAGGTAAGGAGGGGATAGGTCAGTACAGGGAAGAAGGACAGGTCAAGGAGGTGGGATGAGGATAGTAGGTAGGAGATGGGGGTGCGGCTTGGGGTGGGAGGAAGGGATGGGTGAGAGGAAGAACAGGTTAGGGAGGCAGAGACAGGTTGCACTGGTTTTGGGATGCAGTGGGTGGAGGGGAAGAGCTAGGCTGGTTGTGTGGTGCAGTGGGGGGAGGGGACGAACTGGGCTGGTTTTGGGATGCGGTGGGGGGAAGGGAGATTTTGAAGCTGGTGAAGTCCACATTGATACCATTGGGCTGCAGGGTTCCCAAGCGGAATATGAGTTGCTGTTCCTGCAACCTTCGGGTGGCATCATTGTGGCACTGCAGGAGGCCCATGATGGACATGTCATCTAAAGAATGGGAGGGGTAGTGGAAATGGTTTGCGACTGGGATGTGCAGTTGTTACTGGAGAAAGTCAGGTCCAAAGAAGGGTCACTGGACCCAAAACACTGACTCTGCTTTCTCGCCACAGATGGTGCCATATCCGAGTTTCTCTAACAATTTCAAATTTCCAACATTCACAGTTCTTTGTTCGTTGTTACATTAATGTAGTTGATTTTTAAAAAAAATTTACTCCCTGGACAATTGGGATCAGCATTAAATGTTGACCTCAAAAGCAACACCTTCATCCCATGAATAATTGTTTCAAAGAATCTGAACATATCTCAATCTGATTAAACATCCAGCCTCCCAGGCAACATGAAAATATGGGCAAGAACAGCATGGTGACTATTTTTAGGGCAGCACGGTGGCTCAGTGGTTGGTACTGCTGCCTCACAGTGCCAGGACCTGGGCTTGATTTCACCCTCGGACAACAGTCTGTGTGGAGTTTGCACATTCTCACTGTGTCTGCGTGGGTTTGCGCCAGGTGTTCCAGTTTCATCTCACAGTCCAAAGATGTGTAGGCTAGGTGGATTGGCCATACTAAATTGCGCAGAGTGTTCAGGGATGTATAGATTACGTGGGTTATAGGGGGATGGGTCTGGGTGGGACACTGAGGGTTGGTACAGTCTTGTTGGGCTGAAGGGCCTGTTTTTACACTGTAGGGATCCTGTGATTCTATGAACAAGATACCCATTAAAACACTAACATTCAGCCTCTGTGGATATAAGTCGATTTTTAAAAAACTACAACCCATGCAAGCATCCACTAAATGCTGTAGATATTCAAGATTAGGGGAGGCCTAAAAATATAAACATATTTGAATGCGACAGGAGAACAATAAGACAAGAAACATGCAGCTATCACATTGATAATTTGCAAATTATCAGAATTCCTGCAAGTCACAGGTCATACTGTTTGACCAGGATAGGAATATTACCATAAGTATTGGACGTATTAATGTAATTGCACCGTAAGACTGAAATTTGAACCACATTGTAACAGTGTACATCCCAAGAGATCACAAACATTACTGTGCTGATATATTCTGGCACTGGCAAGACTGCCTGCATAATCAAAATAAGCTTTTATTTCTACATATGTACTTCATTATCCCTCCAATTCAGGGCAGAAGTGTTCTTCAGTGTACTACATGTAAGCCATGTAAAGGCAAAGAAAATGTATATATTCTGTCAGTCTATGTCCTACCTAATGTTATAACAAGCCACAAAAGGTCACAATGTGAAGTTTTATTCTATCATTAACTACACACCCAGTGCAGGGGCTACTTGCACAAATCCTCTGTTCCTGGAGGTCAATCATGTTTATGTTGCCACTGTCACCATCCAACCCGGTCAGGAAATGCGTTTACGCAACCCAGAACCACTGATCTTAGCTGTAGAACCCAATCTGGCAAAACTCAATGTCTTAGCTTTACACAAGTATGGCCAGAAAAATACAGCTTTCAGCACCAACTGAATGGAAGCACAATACAAGTTAGCACATCTCTCTCTCCAAGATCTAGAAAGGTATTTGACAAAATCGTGACTGATTGCAAGCAGAATTAAAAGTATACACATTTTCACTCTCAAAGGAGTGCTTAAGAAAACAACAAACAGCGCTTTTCCATAATTCCAAGATTTAAAAAAAAATCAGGAAAACTTTATTTTTATGATAAATACCAAGGTAAGAAACAATTCGAGCTATCAGCCACTGAGAAATCTGTCTTTCGATCCACTCTACAATAAAATTCTCTTATATATACTGGTAGGTTTATGTGCTACCAAATATAACAATATACAGTAATCACAGAACAATCCATTATACTCCCACAATGCCCACAACTTATGTTTGCAAATTGATTTCATATTTCCTCAAATTGTTCTTTGACTCTCTTGAAAAAAAGTTGAAATAAAAATACTGAAAACTGAAGGAACAGCAGCACACCTCGCACCTTTGCTGCACATAGCCGAAGAATTGCCATAACATTATTGAACCAGACCTGAATCATTTTTGTTTATCCTATCACACGCATATATGCTAGAAACATGGATTATACAAAATTAAACATTGACATTTCAATCTTCAATTAAAAAATTTGACAAAAATTTTTAAAAATGACCAATTCAATGGTTTAGTAAAAATCAGATCACATGCTATCTAACCTGTTCATTAATGCATAGGAGTGGCAGACACCTGTAAAATAATTAGTCATTGTTCACTAGCTGGTGATTTTAAAGAACATTTCAACAGTTCTTCTGAGCAGGCACTTCCCAATTCTGAAGTAGTTAATACTCTCCGCGTAACATCCAACGAGACACTGGTGTTGCCAAAAAAGGAAAAAAAAAAGGTGCCTGGGTAAAAAAATAGGACTTATTTTTAAAAAGTTGACTCTGCAAAAAAATTGTAATCAAAATCCTGTCTTTTAAAAAAAAAATTGTCTGTGGAATGCAATGCTAGTGGGAACCAGAATAGCTCTCGATCCATGTTGGCCGGTTGAGGAAGTGACTCTACCTTTGGTAGATACACAGACAGACATACACATACACACACGAGAAAAGGATGGCTAATGTTGAGTCTTTTTGCAGCTAAGTGAAGTATCTCCGTCCCTTGCCAGTGCTGGGGGTCTGCAGGTTGCTGTACTGCTGGTGAATGTCAGAGACAAGGACGGGCTCCAGGTCAGCCCAAGGGTCCTGCAGCATGGAAGGTTTGTAGTACTGTTCTACCGGCGCCGGGGACCTGCCCCCGCCGCTGAATGGGGTGGACGTCCTGGGCGAAGCCTGGTATTTGCGGTGATGCGGGCTAGGGGAGTGTGTCTGAGGCCCCGGAGACAGCGAGTGCTGCTGCGGATGGTGAAGGTAGGGGGGAGAGGAGTATCGGCCCCGGTGCCGGGGGCTGCTTCCGCCGCCGCTGAAACCCTGTTGCTGCTGCTGTCCGGGAGATGGGCTCTGGTAACGCTGTTGGAAAGATCCCGAGCCCGGGCCTTGCTGCTGCGGAGATTTATTATAGACAGCCCGGGGGGGTTGCCAGCCTCCGTAAGGCGGGGTGGCCGAGCTACCCCTGGAGTACATGCTGCTGCCTCCTCCGCACTGTCCCGTCCCGGGGAACGGGCCTGGGCCTGGGCCTGAGCCTGAGCCTGAGCCTGAGCCTGGGCCCGGGCCTGGCGGCGGGCTGCGGAACCCCGCCCGGGACGCTCGGAAATTCGGCCGGAACATCTCTTTCTCTTTGGATGGGAGGGGGAAACTGCCGTACCGCGTCCGGCGCCTCTCCTCTGGGACGGCTGTCACTCGTCCTCGATCTCCGCGGCCTCTCGAGCCTGAGGCCTACTCCACCTCGAACCTTCTCGAATCGTGCGCCACCGGTCGTTTACACAGGAGTGCGCAGCCGCGCGGGTCGTCACATCCGGCTCGCGTCGGCGGCGGGTAGCACAGTAGCTGTCATGGTAACTGCTCTCATACCTCCCCCACCCCCACCCAGTTCCTTGACGGTCTCTCCAACCTCTGTCTCTGAGGCAATACGACGCAATGAGCTCGCTGCTAGCCTCGGCACCACTATCCACACTCTGTTTCCGAAACACTGACCGTTCATTGACTGAAGCATGATGTGGGTGGAACAACGCATGAACTGAACAGGCAAGTGAGGCTCACTGTGGGCCAGGGAGTATCAGAGCTTTGTGCACCTTCGCTCTGAGCCGCAATCTCCTTACCCTGCCCTTGCATGAGGGTTGCAACCCCAACAGTTCTGAAGAAGGGTCATACTGTTACCTGTATTTTCTGTCCACAGGCACTGCCAGACCTGCTGAGTTTCTCCAGCAAATTTCTGTTTTTGGCCACCAAGGTTCTGTAAGGTTTAACAATTTCACTTCGTCATAAGCCCTGTCTTATCACCTGTCCTTCCCCTCATCAGCAAAAAGGTAAAAACTTATGTGGGCATAGTCTTACTACGCTACAAAGCTGCTCTCAAAAGAGAGAGATGGCTGCTTCATTCTTTCTGGCAGACATTCCTTTCGCATCCCTAATCGTTCTTGAGCTAAAACCCTTCCTAAAATCAAACACATTTCTGTTTTTCTGAAATTCTAAAGGGTTCCTAAAATAAATCAGATAGCTTGTCTTACAACAATGATTTCAATTTCAGAGTTTGTTCATTGAATTTAAATCCCACCAATTAACAACTGGATTCTGAGGAAGGATCCCTGGACCTGAAACATTAACTCTGTTTCCTCCTTCACAGATGCCGACAGACCTGCTGAGCTTTTCCAGCAACTTTGTTTTTGTTCCCAATTAACAACTGGAGTGTGGGATGTGATCTCATGCCCTCAGAACAGAAGCCTCTGGATGAAAAGCGGTGGTTTAACCAGTGGGTTACTAGACCCCAGGTAAGCAGAGGCATTCATGGTAACCTCAGCCAATGTGGGAATTTAACCCATATTACTGACATCAGTGTATCAGACTAGTTGTCGACTCTTCCTATTAAAAATCTATTTGTCTCTCTACACATTTTTCTCTCTGAGATCCGTCTCCATCTATCCACTTATACCTCTTCCTCACACTACAAACCTGCCATCACCATAAATACCCCTTTTTCCTAGCTGCTATGAAGGGCCATACTGGACTTGAAACCTTAACAGTTTTCTCTCCAAAGGTGCTGTCACACCTGCTGAGTTTCTACAGCAGTTTATCTTTTTGTGATCGTCAGCATCTGCAGTGCTTTGTTAAATTCTTCGTACACACACATACTTTGAATATCTAATACAAACACAAAATGGATACCACCCCATGTTGACATCGATCTTTTAAAGCCTTGCTTTAATTTATATCAAGTGTTGTACACAATGAACACTTGTGAAGCTCCAATCCTCCAAGAGCTTTCACTGTTGTTAGAGGTGACATATTTCAGCCACAGTGGGCAAAAATAAGGAGACAGTGGTGAGATCTTAATGCCCTTAGCTAGCATACAAGAGCTAAAATCAAAGTTCTGGAGAAACTGACTAGATCTCGCAGCATTTGTTGAGAGAGACAGAATAAATGTTTCAAGTCTGACAGGACTCTTCACGAAGACTTTTATCTCAGATTTCTAGCATGTTCCGTGTTTTTCTTAAAATTTGTTTCAGGCAATTATTGCTGCCAAGGCCAGCAATAGCAATGATAGTCAAATCACTATGCTATGTGGCAGGGAGGAGAATTTCCAGGTGGTGGTGTCCCCATACATCTGCTGTCCTTGTGTTTCTTGGTGGTGGAGATTGCGCGTTTGGGAGATGTTATTCATACAGCTTGGGTTATAGAGTCATAGAGCTGTACAGCATGGAAACAGATTCTTCAGTCAACTCGTCCATGCCTACCAGATCCTAAATTAATCCAGTCCCATTTTCCAGAATTTGGTGCAAATACCTCTAAATCCTTCCCTTCATATACTCATCCAGATGTCTTTTAAATATTGTAATTGTTCCAGCCTCCACCAATTCCTGTGGCAGCTGATTCCGTACATGCACCACTGTCTGCATGAAAAAGTTGCCCCTTAGGTTCCTTTTAAATCTTTCCCTCTTAACTTAAATCTAGCCGACTTGTTTTGACGTCCGCTAGCCTGAGGAAAAGACCTTGGCTATTCACTCTACCCGTGCCCCTCATGATTTTATAATTCTCTATAAAGGTCACCCCTCCAATGGACCAGAAAAAATAACCCCAGCCTATTCAGCATCTCCCCATATCTCAAACCCTCCAACCTTGGCAACGTTCTTGTAAACCTTTGTAGGTTTCATAACATCCTTCCTGTAATAGGGAGACCAGAAATGCACGCTGTATTCCAAAAGTGGCCCAACACATGTCCACTGTTGCAACATAACCTCCCAACTCATGTACTCAATACACGGACCAATAAAGGCAAATGTACCAAATGCCATCTTCACTATCCTGTCCACCTAGGACTCCACTTCCAAGGAACTATGAACCTGCACTCCAAAATGCAGCACTTCACATTTATCTAAATTAAACTCCATCTGCCATGCCTCGGCCCATTGGCTCACCTGATCAAGGTCTCGTTGTACTTTGAGGTAACCTTCTTTGCTGTCCACTACACATCCAATTTTGGGGTCATCTGCAAACTTCCTGACCATACTCCTATCTAAATCATTTATGTAAATGACAAAATGAAGTGCACCCAACACCGATCCTTCCGGCACACCGCTGGTCACAGGCCTTTGGTCTGAAAACCAACCCTCCACCAGCACTCTCTCTTCTACCTTCGAGCTAGTTCTGTATCCAAACGACTAGTTCTCTTTGTATTCCATATGAGGAACCTTGTTGAATACCTCACTGAAGTCCATAAAGATCAGGTTAGTTACATGCGTCTTGTAGATGGTGTGTACTGCTGCCACTGTGCATTGGTCGTGAAAGGCATGAATGTTAAAGATAGCGTACGTAACATGTAGGCTACTTTGTCTTGGATGTTGTTGTTAAGCTTCTTGAGCACTGATGGAGCTTCATCTGTTGATGCGAGTGGATTTATTCCATTGTATTCCTTATATGTGCCTTGTAAATGGTGGTCAAGCATTGAGGAGCCAGATGAGATACTCGCTGCAGAATTTTTAGTCTCAGACCTGCTCTTATAGCCACAGTAGTTAAAGAGTTGGTCCAGATCAGTTTCTGGTCACTTAGGGCAATTTAGTGATGGTAATGCAATTGAACATCATGGGGAGATGATCTGCTCAAATTACACTGCCCTTGTAAGCTTCTTCCTCATCTCTAAAGTTCTTCTAAATCAGTATCCATCTTCCTTTAAACTTGTCATTTGATCTCTGTGATCAGGTACTGTGCCACCAAATGGCCATAATCCGTGTCACAGATGATGTTATCTCTATCTATGGTGTGGCATCCATCCTCTGTTTGTCTGTTGTCTTTGATGTTGTCCACGGTACCTTCAAGGACTTACCTCCACTTTAATGTAATATTTGATTGGTTGAACAACTTAACTCATGGTTTTTGGAAGTCAGTGCTCACAATAGACAGTCGTTTATAATTGTTCTCTTATTTTCTTCCTCTTTCTCACTCTCCTCCCTCATTCCTCCATATGCTCATATGTAGAGAGAATTAGATAGATCTTGATCTTTAGGAGTATAGGAATAGGAGTCGGCCATTCAGCCTGTTGATCGTGGCTGGTCCATTACTGTAATGCCTTTTACCCACTCCATCCTCAAAAGGCTGTTTCATCATTGCAATGCTTTTTACTTAACCCATCCTCAAAATCCTATACAACGCTGGTAATCAGAAACCTTATCAATCTCACAGCCCTATGTGGGGAGTATTCCAGAAGTGCACAACCCTCTGAGTAAAAATATTTACCATCTCAGACCTAAGTGGTATCTCTTTAATTTTAAATTATGTCCCAGTTCTTGGTTCCTCAATTAGGGGAAGCATCTTTACCTGCATATACCCTTTTAAGTATTTTGTAGACTTCAATGAGATCACCTCTCATTCTTCAAAACTCGAGTGTCTTTGTAGGACAGTCTTGCCATCTTGGGAACAAATCTGATGAATCTTTGTTGCTGTCACTGAATGGCAACAACATCTTTCCTAAGAAAAGGAGACCAAAACTATACATAGCGTCCCAAGTAGGGATTAACCAGGCTCCTTTGTAGTTGATGCAAGACTTCACTACTCCTGTACTCAAATCCTGTTGCAATAAAGGCTAAAATTCCATTAGACTTCTGAACTGGCTGTACCTCTATCTTAGCCTCAATGATTTATCAACAAGGACACCTAGTTTCCTGTTTATGTCTATACTTTCCAACATAGAACATAGAAAAGTACAGCACAGTACAGGCCCTTCGGCCCACAATGTTGTGCCGTGGATTAATCCTAATCCAAAAATAAAATAACCTAACCTACATTCCCCTCAATTCACTGCTGTCCATGTGCATGTCCAGCAGTCACTCAAATGTCACTAATGCCTGTTTCCACGACTACCACTGGAAAACTATTCCATGCGCTCACAACTCTCTGGGTGAAGAACCTCCCTCTGACGTCTCCTCTATACCTTCCTCCTAACACCTTAAAACTATGACCCCTCGTGGCAGTCAATCCTGCCCTGGGGAAAAGTCTCTGGCCATCGACTCTATCCATGCCTCTCATTACCTTGTACACCTCGATCAGGTCACCTCTCTTCCTCCTTCTCTCCAGACAGAAAAGTCTGAGTTCAGTCAGCCTCTCCTCGTAAGACAAGCCCTCCAGTCCAGGCAGCATCCTGGTAAACCTCCTTTGCACCCTCTCCAAAGCCTCCACATCTTTCCTATAATAGGGCAACCAGAACTGGACACAGTATTTCAAATGTGGTCTCACCAGGGTTTTGTAGAGCTGCACCATAACCTTGCGGCTCTTAAACTCGATCCCCCTGTTAATGAAAGCCAAAACACCATATGTTTTCTTAACAACCTTATCCACTTGGGTGGCAACTGAGGGAGCTATGCACTTGAACACCAAGATCCCGCTGTTCCTCCACACAGCTGAGAATCCTGCCTTTAATCCTATATTCAGCATTTAAGTTCGACCTTCCAAAATGCATCACTTCGCATTTATCCAGGTTGAACTCCATCTGCCATTTCTCAGCCCAGCTTTGCATTCTGTCGATGTCTCGCTGAAGCCTGCAATAGCTCTCGATACTATCAATGGCACCTCCAACCTTTGTGTCATCAGCAAACATACTAACCCACCCCTCAACCTCCTCATCCAAATCATTTATAAAAACTACAAAGAGAGGAGGCCCAAGAACAGAGCCCTGCGGGACACCACTCAGCACTGACCTCCAGGCAGAATACTAACCATCTACAACCACTCTCTGCCTCCTGTCAGCCAACCAATTCTGAATCCAGACAGCCAAATCATCCTGTATCCCATACCTCCTGACTTTATGAATGAGCCTGCCGTGGGGAATCTTATCAAATGCCTTGCTGAAGTCCATGTATACCACATCCACTGCTCAACCCTCGTCAATCTGTCTCGTGACCTCCTCAAAGAACTCAATAAGATTTGTAAGGCATGACCTGCCCCCCTCAAAGCCATGCTGACTCCCTTTAATCACGCTATGCTTTTCCAAATAGTCATAAATCCTATCCCTCAGAGTTCTTTCCAAAACCTTGATGACCACAGACGTAAAACTGACTGGTCTGTAATTTCCAGGGATTTCCCTATTCCCTTTCTTGAAAAGAGGAACAATATTTGCCTCCCTCCAATCTTCTGGTAAAACACCCGTGGAGAGTGAGGAAGCAAAGATCTTCGCCAGCGGCTTAGCATCTCCTTTCTCGCTTCCCGGAGCAACCTAGGATAAATCTGGTCTGGCCCTGGGGACTTATCAATCTTAATGTTTGCCAAAATTTCCAGCACATCAACTTCCTCAATCTTGATCTGTTCAAGCCTGTTTCCCTGCTCCTCAAAGTTCTCGTTCACAACAAGGTCCCTTTCCTCAGTGAAAACGAAGCAAAAAACTCATTTAGGCCTTCCCCCATCTGCACAGACTCCACGCACAAGTTCCCTACGCTATCCCTGATCGGCCCTACCTTCTCCCTGATCATTCTCTTATTCCTCACATAGGAGTAAAATGCCTTCGCGTTCTCTCTAATCCTTCCTGCCAAGTCTTTTTCATGCCCCCTCCTGGCCCTCCTCAGTCCACTTTTGAGCTCCTTCCGAGCAAGCCTGTAATCCTCTAAGCTGTGCTATGGGATCTTGACATTTAAGAAATATTCTGCATACATTCCTCCTACCAAAGTGAATAATGTCGCTTCTTTCTTCATCCAGTAATTGTTATACAAATGGATCAGCAGATATCCTGTGGCAATATCAATGCTAAGTGAAATGATATATTGTTATATCTAGACAGCATAATATACTACGTCATGTATAATGTATTATTTAGCCTGGCAGAACTTATAAAGAGTATATTTGTATCTATTTGGTTTTGAAACCATTTGCCTCTTTGATGGGTGTGGGACTACTTTGTGGTTTACATCATAGCATTCAATACAATGGTACACAAGAAGGTTTGCCATTTTGAGAAGGCACCCTGTTTTACATGGAGAAAACAATATCAATCGTATGTGAAGTAATATCATTAAATAGTAAGTATAAAGTTTTATTTAATATTTAATGATTTTGCTTTAACTTGAAACAGTACGGATTAACTGCATGCTTCACTTCACTTGACAGGTAAACAATCTAACAAAAACCTTACGTAGAAAATGGAGTCTCAGGATGAAGACATGATTGAGTGCGAAAAGATACCATTTCCCGCTGCTCCCCATAGAGACAATAAAATGGCAAGAAGTCCTACCCATTTTATACATTCCTGGGAGTCTGAAAGGAAACTCATAGATGTTCTCATCAGACTCAGTGAGGAGACTTATGATGACAACCAAAAGCAAATGGATCAAATCATTGTTAGTAATGGATGGGATGATGCGGTAAGCGGTTGAACCTTTTGTTTCAGCATTTTCTGTTTAGTTTGACTGTGTAGATTATATTTTAATTGAGAAAGTGTTAACATTAGTCCTGACTTCCTTTGATATACCATTCTTAATTTTTATGGGACATTTTGCATGAATAGGAGACTGAGCAAATTGGGCCTGTGTACTTCAGAGTTTAGAAGTATGATGCAAGGTTGGTATCATAAATTAGCGTAGATTTATATATGTACTTGTATCACTTATTTTGTATTTCTGAATTTTGAACAGATGGCATGTGAATTTTCTATGTCCCCAGAAGGGTTGAATGATCAATTTCTTTTCAAAACAAAAATCTGAGGGAGATTGTCCGAGAAGGCTATTGGGAATTTGTTTAGATTAGGAGAGTTTATTAGTGAATAAAATAAACAGTGTAGTATATTAATTTTTTTTCTTCATTCATTCTCGGGTTGAGGGCGTTGCTGGCTAGGCAGCATTTATTGCCCATCCCTAATTGCCAGAGGGCAGTTCAGAGTCAACCACATTGCTATGGATCTGGAGTCACATGTAGACCAGACCAGGTAAGGATGGCAGTTTCCTTCCCTAAAGGACTCTAGTGAACCAGAGATAGCACGAACTGCAGATGCTGGAGAATCTGAGATAACAAGGTGTAGAGGTGGATGAACACAGCAGGCCAAGCAGCATCAGAGGACCAGGGAGGCTGACATTTCGGGCCTTTCCAACAATTGGCAATGGATTCATGGTCATCTTTAGATTCTTAATTCCAGGTATTTACTCAAATCAAATTCCACCATCTGCCATGGCAGGATTCAAACCCTGGTCCCCAAAACCTTATTTGGTCTCTAGATTAACAGTCCAGCAATAATAGCACTAGGCCATTGCCTCCCCTTCTACTTTTGTAGACTTTCGACCTTCAGGTCAAAGATTCTGAAATTTTCTTTAGACATAAGGGAAATATCCATAGCACACACTCTGAGAAAGGGAGGTAGTTTCCGAACTGTTAAACATTTTACTCATTATAAGGAGTCACGTTTGAATGTCATAGACCAGAGGGTTTTGCTCAAAACCCTAAGGGGTATTTTGAAGCTGTGAAAGTCTAAATTCGGTTTGTGAAGGCTCCAGGAAAAGGCTATTAGCTTTTAAAGGCAGGGAATTAAAGCCACCTTTTATATTTGAAAGAGAAGGAAATTCTTCCTGAAATAAAAACATAGGGCTGGAGAAACACAGCAGGTCTAGCAGCATTAGAAACAGAGTTAACGTTTTGAGTCCCAAGATTCTTCGGAACTCCAGAGCAAGTACAATAAAGGAGATCTTTGGGATTAACTGGATTGTATTCCAGAGTGTGTTTTGAAATCTTTAAATTTGTGTTGTGTGTAAATAGTTTGGTTTACTCAATTTTGTTTTTTTATTTTTGCATTATAAATTTCTGTTCTGTTGTTAAAACCAAACCTGCAACATTGTGTACTTCTGTTTCAGTGAAAGACCACCTCATTAAAACCAAACAACGTAATGTCTGTCAAGTCCAGATTTCAGTGTTGGATCTGACTTTCCAGTAATAACATCAGCTGAAATCATAACAGAAAAAGATGACTAATTTCATTTAAAAGTATTAATGATGATTAGATTCCCTACAGTATGGAAACAGGCCCTTTGGCCTGACAAGTCCACACCGCCCCTTGAAGCATCCCACCCAGACCCATCCCCCTATAACCCACACACCCCTGAACACTATGAACAATTTAACATGGCCAATCCACCTAACTTGCACATCTTTGGATTGTGGGAGGAAACCGGAGGAAACCCACGCAGACACGGGGAGAATGTGCAAACTCCACACAGACAGTCGCCTGAGGCTGGAATCGAACCCAGGTCCCTGGCGCTGTGAGACTGCAGTGCTAACCACTGAGCCACCATGCTGCCCCTAATTAATCTTTTTGATACGATAGATGCTAAGTGATGGTTTCACCCGATTGGAACTTCTAGCACAGCAAGCACTGGCTCAAGATAAGGGACCAATTATTCAGGAGTGAGATGAGGAAAGCTTGTGAATGTTTGGGATCCTTTATCAGAGGAGATTGTGGATACTCAGTCAGTCAATCTGCACGTTCAAGGATAGGATCAATCATTTCTTGGGTAGTGAAGAGAGAGGGTGAGAAGTGGAAGTTCAACCATGATCATATTGAATAGCGTACAACCTCAAGGGGCCACATTACCTATTGTTAGTTCTCATTACTTAATATAGGAAGTAGAAAACCATAACTGATCTTGGGCTGCTGTTCCACAGGCACTGGAAGTCTGTGAACCCTTTAACTTTCAGTGCTTTATGCAATCAAGTATACATGATGGCAGGAGAAGACCAGCTGATCGTCAGGCCTGTTGTAAATCACCATGTTGCATTGAGCACCATAATGCTGGTCATGTAAACTGTAGTACTTTTGACCTTTAATTAACTTTTGATAAACTCTGATAGGCTAACGTTGAATCATTGGCCACATTGGTGGCAGTGGTTAAACTTTGTTCTGACTAAGAAAAATGTGATAATTGCAGAATTTAGGTAGCTGGTGTCCCAGATAACTTATCAAATTCATTTCAAGCTCACCATTCTCAGTATTACTAACTCAAAATAACATACGACATAGACGTAAAACAGTACAGGCCCTTCAGCCCACGATGTTGTGCCAAACTTCTACCCTAAACCTAAGGTCTATCTAACCTCCACCATTACCTTATACTATCATCCATATGCCTATCTGATAGCTGCTTAAATGCTCAAATGCTCCTAATGAGGCTGACTTCACTACCCTCTCCGGCAATGTATTCCATGCCCTGACCACTCTGAGTAAAGAACCTACCTCTGACGTCTCCCCAATGTTTATCTCCTTTCACTTTAAAACTATATCCCCTCGGAATAGCTACCTCCACCCTGGAAAAATGTCTCTGGCTGTCCAATCTATCTACACCTCTAGCAAGTCACCTGTCATCCTTCGGCGTTCTAAAGAGAAAAGCCCTAGTTCTCTCAACCTTTTCTCATAAGACCTTCCCTCCATTCCAGGCAACATCCTGGTAAATCTCTTCTGCACCTTTTCTAACGCTTCCACTTCTTTCCTGTAATGAGGTGACCAGAACTGGACACAATACTCCAGATGTGGCTGAACCAGGCTTTTGTATAGCTAGAGCATAACTTCATGGCTCTTGAACTCAAGCCCTCTGCTAATGAAAGCTAACACACCATACGCCTTAACAACTCTATCTACCTGAGTGGCAGCTCTCGGGGAACCGTAAACATGAACCCCAAGATCCCTCTGCTCCTCCACGCTGCCAAGAATCTTTCCGTTAACCCTGTATTCTGCTTTAAAATTTGTCTTTCCAAAATGAATCACCTCACACTTTTCAGGGTGAAACTCCATCTGCCACTTCTCAGCCCAGTTCTGCATTCTATCAATGTCCCTTTGTAACCTAGAGCAGCCCTCCACACTGTCCACAACGTGACCCACCTTTGTATTGTCCATGAACTTGCTAATCCACCTTTCCACACCTTCATCCAAATCATTTACAAAAATCACAAATAGAAGAGGACCCAGAACAGATCCTTGTGGTAAATAAGGGGCAGGACGTTTAGGACTAAAATAAGGAATAAAGTCACTCAAAGTGAATTATTGGAAATCTACTCCAAAGGGCTGTGGAGGCTCATTCATTGCATATTTTCAAGTCTGAGATCAATAGATTTCAATGTATTAAAAACAAAGGGCTACGGGTGCAGGAAAATGGTTTTGAAGTCGACAGTCAGCCACAGTCAGAGGGTAGTTAGGAGACAACCACATTGCAGTCAATCTAGAATACCAGTGTAGTTATGTTGCTGCCATATCCTGAGGGGAAAGGCTGTTATCAGCTGCACCTCTGGCAACATTAAAAGAGCCCGATTTCATGCTGGATGTATCTAGCTTCTTAGTGGTGAATGATCCACACGAAGCAGTCATTATCCAACCGCTTGTGTTCCAACATCATCTTGGTTTCACTATATAGCTGAGCCTAATCTGTATGCACCCAAATATAAAAGGTAAAGAAAAAGACAAAGACAAGCTGATCTGTCACATCTTTGTATTTTAACTGGAGAATGAGAGGCTACTGCTCCTCAATTAGCTAAGTTAGCACCAGACAAAAGCATTAAAAAAATTCAAAGCCCGTGTTCAATTCATGATTTAACAGAAATTGAGAAATTCCTATTTAGCAATCAGAACAAGCTCTAGTAGACAGGTAACCAAGAAGTTGCCAGTGATACCACATCTTACCTACCTTCTTACACAGTGATATCAGTCATTGCCTAGAAGACATCCAGGTCCCTTTTAAATACCTGCAATAGACCTGCTAAATTGTTCCAAAGACTGATGACCCTTTGCAAAATGCATAGCTCATGACATCTAAATTACATTGGTAATGTATTAACTTACACATATGCCTCTGGATTCTCCCCAAACTTTTTAAATATAGTATAATTACATACACACAGGGAGAGTCTAGTCTTGAAAGACTGTAAATACTTTGGTCAGACCTGCAGAAACATTTTCTGAAATTGAAAGACCCAGCTGTCTAGACCCATCAAGTGGCAGCCATCTCCTTCAGGCCTGATCATGTCTAATCTGCATATCTTTGTTTACTCACCCTTTCTCTATATGCCTTTATCCATAAGTAACAAAACACATTCGATATCATTCTTGATAATTCATTTTGATACACAATCCACAGCCTTCCACAGATAACAAAGGTTCAGATTTTCACTATCCTTAAGCATAAAATTTCTTTATTCATTAATGGGGTGAGGGTATCTCTGGTTAGGCAGCATTTATTACCCAGAGGGCAGTTCAGAGTCAACCACATGGCTGTGGGTCTGGAGTCACATGTAGACCAGACCAGGTATGGATGGCAATTTCCTTCCCTAAAGGACATCAGATGCTTTCTGATTTTACTCCTGAACAGTTCAGCTCTAATTTTGTGATGTTTCCTCAACCTGGATTATCCCAGAGTTGTTTAAAATGTTTTTAAAAAATCATTTCAAACACGTTGATTAAATCACTTATTAATCTTTTAGGGAATACAGATCATACTTATGCAAACTGTCCTCATAATGTGACCTCTTAGTTTAACTTTTGATAAAATAGTAGAAACTGAAATAGTAATATTGATTAATAGGTTTTTCTACCTGAAACTCAGTTCACTTTCTGACATCCTCTATTTGTCAAAGTTCTGATTATTTTGTTGTTGTATTACTGCAATAAAGATTTGCTGTGCTCCATCAAGGCCACATCATTCCTGAAGTGTGTGTCTGAAATACTAAACTCCAATGGTGTCGAATCAAGGCATTGTTCCAAGTGAAGCACAACAGCCTTTATTATGGTGTTATAATTTCCATGTATCTGATCGTAAAGGTGCACCAACGTTTAATGTGTTACTGAGAGAAAGAGACATATTGAAGCTTTTCATCTTGTACTCATCAGGGCAAGTGCAAGAGTACAAAATTTGCAAGGGAACAATTGACAGCATATTTTTCTCATGTCATGAGAATTATTCCCTTGCAAATTTTGTATTCTTGCATTTGTCCTGATGAAAAGCTTCAAAAGCATGTCTACTTTTTGCATTAATATTCAGGTTCTGAATCTTCAGTGTGTTCTATGGACATGAACCAAATCCAAAATGGGAACTACACCAAATTGGGACAAATTAAAAAAGTGATGACTGTCAAAGGGATGGAACTATTGACTTAAGTGTTTTGGAATCAGAGTCCAATAGCTGAAACAAACGGAGGTTGGAGTCACAACTTAACGATTAGATGATCAGGGAATTGTGAAAATTAAATATGCTACTTTTTCATGGTATGGTTTAGGAGAAAACAACATTTTAAGTTCATTTTGCATTCATAATAGTGAGATATCAGTACACAAACATACACAGAAGTAGAATTTTTAAGTATTACTACTCTCAGATCCCTCTTGGTGTTGCTCACAGCAAGTTAGCCGGAAGAACATAAATCTTATTACGGCAACTCTTTTTCCCAAATTTCTCAAAATCATTCAACTCCTGGCAAAGCAGAACACGGGAACACAGGAACACAGGCCTTTCCACCCTTTGAACCTGTTTTGTCAGTGAAATCATAGCTACATATCTTTATCTACGCTTGCCCTGTAAACACCAAAGAAATGTACTTTTAAATTTCTGTGAACCATTTTATGTATATAATCCAACATAAGAACAAAATCATTAACATTGTGATTTCAAATAAATTTATTTCATCTTATGAATATACAAAATGCTTTTGATGGAGTAACAGGGATTAGTTCAAAGCACAGAACACCTAAACTGTGTTTCGTCCCTGACATAAGGAGCTTAATTACGTTTCCATAGTTGTCAGTCTTAGGCAATGTTTCTGTTGTAATGTCCAGTGGAAGCAGTACCATTCTACAATGCAATTCATCATCAGCTTTGAACTGACTCATGTAAAAATGATATTACAAAAATATTTTGACTCCCATGCTTTCTAAAACAGTGTCCAATGTCATCAACATCACAAGACAATGTTTCAGCTTCAGAAAGTGAACATAGAACAGTACAGGCCCTTTGGCCCACGATGTTGTGCCGACCCATATCCTACTCTAAGATCAAAATTCCTTGCATACCCTACATTTTACTATCCTCCATGTGCCTATCCAAGAGACATTTAAATGTCCCTAATCTCTCTGACTCCACTACCACTGCCAGCAGCGCATTCCACACACCCGCCACTCTGTGTAAACAACCTATTTCTGACATCTTCCCATACATTCCTCCAGTCATCTAGAACTATGCCCCCTTATAATAGTCATTTCCGCCCTGGGAAAAATAATCTGGCTATCCACTCTAATTACGATCAGAAATAATGGGAACTGCAGATGCTGGAGAATCCAAGACAAAGTGTGGAGCTGGATGAACACAGCAGGCCAAGCAGCATCTTAGGAGCACAAAAGCTGATGTTTCAGGCCTAGACCCTTCATCAGATGAAGGGTCTAGGCCCGAAACGTCAGGTTTTGTGCTCCTAGGATGCTGCTTGGCCTGCTGTGTTCATCCAGCTCCACACTTTGTTTTCGCTAACTATACCTGTCATCATCTTGTACACTTCTATCAAGTCACCTCTCATCCTTTTTTGTTCCAATTAAAAAAGCCCTAGCTCCCTCAACCTTTCCTCATAAGACCTGTCCTCCATTCCAGGTAGCATCCTGGTAAATGTCTTCTGTACCCTCTCAAAAGCTTTCACATCCTTCCCATGATGAGGCAACCAGAACTGATCACAATATTTCAAAGTGTGGTCCTACCAGGGTTTTAGAGCTGCAACATAAGCTCATAGTTCTTAAACTCAATCTCTCTGCCAATAAGTGCCAACACACCATATACCTTAATAACAACCCTATCAACTTAGGTAGCAATTTTGATGGATCTACAGACACGGACCCCAAGATCCTTCTGTTCCTCCACACTGCCAAGAATCCTGCCATTAACCATGTATTCAGTTTCGACCTTCCAGTATGAATCACTTCACACTTTTCCAGGTTGAATTCCACCTGCCACTTCTTTGTCCAGCTCTGCAGACTGTCAATGTCCTGTTGCAACCTACAATAGCCCTCCACACTATCGACAAATCCACCAATCTTTGTGTCATCCGCAAACTTACTAACCCACCCTTCCACTTCTTCATCCAAGTCATTTGTAAAGATCACAAAGAGCAGAGGTCCCAGAACAGATCCCTGCAGAACACTACTGGTCAACAAGCTCCAGGCTGAAACTTTCCATCTACTACCACCCTCTGTCTTCTATTGGACAACCAGTTCTGTATCCAGACAGCCCAATTTCCCTGAATCTCATGGCTCCTTACTTTCTGAATGAGCCTACCATGGGAACCTCATTAAATGCCTTGCTATAATCCATATACACCACATCCACTGCTCTACCTTCAATGTGTTTTTTTCATATCCTCAAAGAATTCAGTAAGGCTAGTGAGACATGACCTGTCCCTCACAAAGCCATGTTATTTCTAATCAAACTGTGCTTTTCCAAATAATCATAAATACTCTCAGAATCCTCTCCAATATTTTGCCCATGACAGAAGACTGACTGGTCTGTAATTCCCAGGATTATCCCTATTCCCTTTTTATGAACAAGGGAATAACATCTGCCATTCTCCAATCATCTGATATTACTCCAGTGGACAGTGAGAATGCAAAGATCATCGCCAAGGGAGCGGAAATCTCTTCCCTCGCTTCCCAAAGTAACTTTGGGTATATCCAGTCTGGCCTAGGCGGCTTATCCAGCCTCGTGTTTTTCAAAATTTCTAGCACATCCTCCGTCCTACTGTTAAACTGTTCTAGCATATCAGCCTGTTTCATGCTGTCCTCACAAAACGTCAAGGTCCTTCTCACTGGTGAATACTGAAGCAAAGTATTCACTAAGGACCTCCTCCAACTCCACATACAAGTTCCCTCCACTATCCCCGATTGTCCCTACCCTCACACTGGCCATCCTCTTGTTCCTCAAGTATAGAACGCCTTGGGGTTTTCTTTAATCCGACTCACCAAGGCTTTTTCATACCCTGTTCTATTCCACAGGGATCGGTTCTGGGAACTCTGCGATCTTTATAAGTGCAGTGGTAACATTAGAATCCTCAAGTCTTAATAAAACTAAAATAGCTCTAGTGATATTAAAATGTATATGCAAATAGAATTCCTTCGTTGCTCAACAGAATGTCGTAGATAGGTCTACCACATGCATGCTGACGATGCAGGTTTCGTAGAAGTTTGGTTTAAGAACATAATTTTTAATTGTGTTCTTTCCTGGAATGTGGATGGTGTTGGATGGGCCAGCATTTGTTGCTCATCCCTATTTGCCCTTTTACTAATCTTGTTGGTCATACCAAAAAGCAGTTAACAATCTGTTACTTTATAATGGATCTGGGACCACATGCAAGGGTGTATAAACCAGTTGGAATTTTATACCAGTGATAATTTGTAGTAGTTTTATAGATGGTGAGATTTGGAATCATGTACCTAGAACATTAGCCTGGGCCTCTGAATTACTAGCCCACTGACGTTCTCACTACGTATTCATTCTGTATTATAAACATTCTAAACATTTAACAAATATTGCAGAAAATGGTTTGTCATAGTCTGAGTCATTACTGTATAGAAACAGACCCTTGGGCCCACCAGTCTGTGCTGACCAAACACCACCAAACTGGACTATCCCATTTACCCGCACTTGGTCCATAAATTACTGTGCCCTGGTATTATAAGTGTTTGTTACCATTGATATAACGGAAGCAAGAAAGATTGGCATTCATAGCCTTATGTCAAATATTTCAGTTTTACTTAAAAATGGAAAAAAGGAGGAGTAGGCCATTCAGGCATTCAAGTCTGCTTCACCATTTTTTTTTAATGTTCACTCGTGGTATGTAGGGAACTCTGGCTAGGCCAGCATTTATTGCCCATCCCTAATTATCCAGAGGGCAATTAAGAGTCAACCACATTGTTGAGAGTGTTACATGTAGGCCTCTTTAACCTATACCCTCTAGTTTTGGACTCCCCTACTCTAGGGAAAAGACCTTGACTATTCACCTTATCTATGCCTTCATGATTTTATAAACCTCTGTAAGGTTACCGCTCAGTCTCTGACACTCTAGGGTAAAAAGTCCTAGCCTGTCCTTGTAAACCCCAGACCCAGCAGCATCCTTGTAAATTTTTTCTGCACCCTTCCTAGTTTAACAACCTCTTTCCTAAAGCAGGGTGACCAGAATTTTAAGTCTAGAATTAAGAGTCTATTGATGACTGTGAAACCATTGCTCACTAAAATCTTTCATCCTCACCTGGTCTGGCCTACATGTGACTCTAGACCAAAAGCAATGGGGGTAAGGATGGCAATTTCCTTTCCAAAAGGACATAAGCAAACAGATTCACTTTACCAACAATTGACAATAGTCATCATTGGAGCCTTAATTCCAGATTCTTTATGAAATTTGAATCCAAATCCTCAGACCATTAGCTGAGTTCTGGATGAATTGTCCAGTAATAGCACCACAATGCCATTCCCTCCCCTACAGAACATTTTTTTTCTTCAAACCCTTCAATTCCTATCGCCGTAAACACTCTTTTCAAGAAGGAAATAGTATTTTGGCTTCAACTGATTTTTATGGCTGGGAATTCCAAAGGCTTACCACTCTGGGTGAAGGCATTTTTCCTCATTTCAATCCTAAATAGCCTACCCTGTATCCTTGGATTGTAACCCCCAGTTCTGCACTCCCCAGTCTTCAGGAACATCCTGCATTTACCCTGTTTCATCATCTTATAAATTTTATAGGCTGAAAGGAGATAGCGTCCCCCTCATTTTTTTTTCTAAACTTCAGTGAATATAGACCTAACAGATGCAGTCTCTCTTCAAAATTCACATAATTCTGAATGCAAGTACATATTTTGCTGCAGTGGCAAAGTTTGTGTAGAATGTTTATATAATAAAAGAATACATTATTTTTCAGTAATTATTACACAAGGCTGTTCATTTCACTACAATTATTGGCTAAGAACTTGTACATCTAAACTACATGATAAATTAGGACTAATTTTAAAAAAGAGTGCCTACTTTTACAGATTGCTATAAATGGCTGATTGAGTAAGAGTAAATGTTTTAATGTCTTAGGGCTGTCTTTGAATGGATTTTTTTATTGAAGCTTTATCCACCTGAGCCATTAAACTTGCATTTTCATTCTGCTGCATTTAAGGTAATCAGCAACAGAACCAAGACAGGAGATGAGTTTTTTTTCCACATAAGTTATGATCTAAAATTAGCTATCTGAAGGGGAGGTAATGGTCTAGTGGTATTATCGCTAGATTATTAATCCAGAAACTCAGCTAATGTTCTGGAAGCCCAAGTCATATGGTCTTACAACACAGAAACAAACCAATCCAACTCATCCATACAGACCAGGTATCCCAAAATGAACTGGTCCCATTTGCCTGTGTTTGGTCCATATCCTCTAAACCATTCCTATCCATGTACCTGCCCAAAGGTCTTTTGGATGTTCTAATTGTTTCTGCCTCTACCACTTCCTCTGACTGTTCATTTCACACACCTACCAACCTCTGTGTCAAAATGTTGCCTCTTTGGTCCCTTTTAAATCTTTCCAATAAACTTAAACCTGTGCAGTCAACTTTTGGACTCCTCTACCCTAGGAAAAGACCTTTAGCTATTCACCTTATCTATGCCCTCTAAGGTCACGCCTGAACCTCTGACAGGGAAAATAGCCCCAGCCTGTCCTTGTAACGTAAACTCTCCAGACCCAACAATATTTTTGTAAATTTTTCTGTACCCTTTCTAGTTCAACATCTTTCCCATAGCAGGATGACCAGAATTGTAAATCTCAAATTAAGAGCCTATTGATGATGAAGAAACCATGGCAGATTGTCAGAATCTGCCTCGCTAATATCCTTCACCCTTGCCTTGTCTGGCCTATATGCAACTCTAGACCCAGGTAATGTGGTCACCTCTCAGCTACCCTCTGAAATGGCCTAGCAAGCCATCATTTGTTTAAGGACAGCTAGAGAGATGGGCAATAAACAGCGTCCAGCCAGTGACGCTCAGGTCCCATAACGGAATTTAAAAAAGGGACGGTGATGTGGAAAGAACCAATTACGTAGGAGTACAATTATATAATGTATGATTACATTGGAGTAGTACCAATTACATAATTCTTCCATAGGTTGTGCACAAGTGCAGTAGGCTAAGTTAGTCATGTTTATGTTGTATGATATAACGTTATCAGTAAAGCTCAAATTTTGTGACCAAGGAACAAAGCTGAAAATATCAGCTTATTTTCCTCCCACTCAATGCATTTTCACATTTATAAACTCCAGTTGGCACAGGCTAAGGTTATCTTTGCCCTGGTATGTGACATTATTCTGTGTTAATGAAGTAGCATTGTCCACATGGATAAGTACAAGTAGGAAAGGCTTGTAGGGATACAGGCTAGGAGCAGGCAGGTGTAACCTCTTCAGTTTGGGATTACTGGTTTGGCATGGACTGGTTAGAAGGATCTGTTTCCATACCGTATGACACTATATAATTGACAAAGGCATTAAACTCTTGGTTACGTTAACATGGAAAGAATTGAGTTCCATGGTTTAATCAGAATTTGGTTCCAGACACATTCCCCTCCCCTCCCTTATCAGTCTTCCGCAGTGACCGTTCCCTCCGGGTCACTCTGTTTCATACTTCCTTCACCCCCAACACCTTCCCACAGCCCTACAACACCTTCCCCTGTAACTGGGGAAGGTGCAACACCTGCCCATTTACCTCCTCCCTCCCCAGTATCCAAGGGCCCAAACATACCTTCCAAGCAACACTTCACGTGCATTTTCAAGAATCCAGTCTACTGCATTCACTGCTCACAATGTGGTCTACTCTACATTGGGAAAATGAAGCGTAGACTTGGCGACTGCTTCGCAGAACACCTACGATCAGCTCGCAGAAGTGACCTTGAACTACCTGTTGCCTGCCACTTAAATGCGCCACCTTGCTCCCTGGCCAACATCTGTCTCTGACTTGCTACAGTGTTCCAATGAAGCCCGGTGCAAGCTGGAGGAGTTCAATAATTTTAGGGCCTAAACTCTCCCCTGTCCCAGCCCCCACCCCACACACCAAGCCTTGTTATCACATAACCTGCCACTATGCACCCCCTGTTAGTCACTAACAGTGTCCATTAACAACTGTTCACCCTTCCAGCCTGATCGTTAGCAATTCCTTTGTTGGTACAACTGTCTCTCTTTCTTTTAAGGCTCTATCCTATCGTTTAGTCTGTACCCCACCCACTTCCCTATTTTCTGCATATAAATGACATTTTCCCAGCCACCATCAGTTCTGAGGAAGGGTCACTGGACCTGAAACATCAACTCTGTTTTCTCCTCCACAGATGCTGCCAGACTTGCTGAGCTTTTCCAGCAACGTTATTTTTGTTCTTGTTTAGTTTCAGAAGGAAGTTGATAAATTTGACATCAGTTTCATTATAGTTGCACAACTAGTCATACTTGTTTATGAAAATCAAATATTCAGAATATAATATTCTTTTTCTGTAGGCCAGTCGTTTATCGCTTTAGTTAGTGTAATTTTAAAAAGGTTTCCTTATCTTATAGATGCATGGCTGGAGAAGGGATAACTCCTACACCCTTCTTAAGAAGTCAAAGAAATCACGAAAGGATGGTAGGAAGGGGAACCACTGTGTGTTCTGTGCAGAAATGGTGCCCATCTCAGAAAAGAAAGCCTTCCAAAATATTGATCAGTCTAGCCTTTTATCCAAATCACCCAGCAGTACAATGGTGTGCAAGTTCACAGAGAGGAATACCAAGTCCTCTACAGAGAGAGCACGTCCTGTCTCACAAACTAAGTTACAGCTGTACAGCTCCACAGTTTCAGAGACACAAACTAAAGGCACTCAAGAACTTCATGTCCAAGACAACAAGAGCGAGCCTGAAGTTAACTCATCTCAGGAAATAGAGTGTGAAATTATCAACGCAGGTCCTGACCAACAGACACCAGCAACAAAGCATTTTTCTGTGCTGCCACCTGTAAAAACGGCCAATGGTGATGAAACATATGTCTCAGGTTTCAAAACAGAAAAAACATTTTGTTTGGACTTACAAAATGGCAACCGAGATCTGCAAACTGCGAGTGTAGTGTCGAAGCACAATAACAAAGACAGTGTGGGCATTAGGGCAAATGCTTGTAATATGGCCATGTTACAGGTCAGCAAAATCCCAAAAGTTGGAAATTCTGCTCCTGTTGGATTTACAAGGATTCCCTTCCTGAGCACCATGCATCATTGGTGCTGGCAATACTCTTTGATGCAAGGCCACCAGAACCTGGCCATCAATGGTGTTGCAGCTTCCAAAATAATCGAGTGCCACAGCATAAAAGTACAACCCTCCAAAATAACAAAACACCACACAAAGAACTACAAGCAAGCCAACTACAGTAAATCTACTTATACTCACAGTACTCCAATTAATATGCGTTCAAACAGCATAAGACACAGGAATGTCACAGAAAGAGATATTCTCCCAGTGATTCCACAGCCAGGACCACCACAGTTATCAGGAACCACTATACCAATCTCCATATTGTCACATAAATTTCTATAGTCTTATCAAATTTCCTCCTCTTCCCCAGTCTTAGGGTTAGTGGTTATCAAGATTGATCAGAGAGCTCTTGTTGCCAACCTGGGTGAAATTAGCTAACTCAGAACAGACCATTCTGCAGATGCCATACCCAGACTGGAAAGTTTATTGTGGTGTCACAGGGAAGGGGACAATAGTTCATTATGTTGATTAGCAAACACAGATGTATTTGGGATAGCTATATTCACTTGCAGTGATAAATGCTTCTATTAATCTATGTAAAATGAATCTAGTATGGCAGAACCTTAAATGATGTTATACTAGTGCACCTACAGATCTCAAATTACAATATCCAAAATGCATTTTGTCTCGTGTCACATGATTTAATTTCATTTTTGGATGAGAACCATAGTAGCAAAACAATTTTTTATTTTGTTTTTTTAAAAAGGAAACACTAGCTATAAACCTGGTGTGAGATTGGTAAATCAATCTCCACCTTCACTAAGGAATCGACCATCTGGGATAGGATTTATAGCAATTCTCGTGTGCATGCGCGTGTGCGTGATTATTTCACTTGCAGGCCAGACCCTGGCCTGTTCCATTACAATTAGTCTTATTGTTGTCTTATGGGGATGTTTGTGTCTGATGTGTACATGCCTAAATAGTTTCACTAAAATGATACAAATCACTGCAGGATTCTTTGACTGTCATCTATAACTTGCTGAGAAAGGAGATTTGTTTCAAAACAATGCACTAGGCAAATTTTAAGGCATCAACCTAATGGGTGACTTTTTAAAAAAAATTCATTCAACACATTGCTGTGGATCTGGAGTAACATTAGGCCAGATAAGGATGGAAGATTTCCTTCCCTATATGGCATTTGTGAGCCAGAAGCACATTGAACCCAGGACCCACAACATTACCTAGGTCTGTGGATGTATAGTTGAGCAATAATATAACACAGCCAACACCTCCTCTGGCTTGCAACCTGAGAATTTCTATTCTATTTTTATAATTTGTGTTGAAATATCTGGAGTCAACACATACCAGCTGAATACAGATTGTTACATACAATGCATCTGAAGCATACAAAGAAACTATTCAAGTCCTGTAGTGGTACATTGTCAGTGGTGTTGATATAAACAATAACCACACTTATTTTCTTCTAGAAAGATCATACACCTTTGGATAAAAAACATGGAACACAGAACCATGGAACATTCAGCGAGAAATATTGGACTAAATTGAAAGAGTCAAAAGCAAGAAAAACTTATCCCTGGATGTTTTCTACGAGTCTTATTTTTAATAGTTATAAAAATGTTATTTATTGTTCAATTTCTATTTTGCTAAGTGCCACTCATCAGCCCTTGTGCAGCAATTCATTGGGAATCCAAAGGGATTCCCTCCTCTGTGGGATAGGCATCTCTTCATACTAATATCAGAGTTTAAGAAGCCATACAAAATTGCAACTAACAATTGGCACTTGACCATGCTAGATTCTGAATCAGAGCTACATTTTTTGAAGATTCATCTCCTGAAACCTGGTGGGAGAATCTGAAAGCTTGAAGCAATACTAAACTAAGGGTGAAAATGGCAGTGTGTATGGTGGGGGCGGGGTGGGTGCCTAGTGCTGGTGGAAAGGATTGCACTGGACAGGCATCCCTGGAACATGTGGTTTTCCATTAAAAATTATGATTTTGGTTAATTAAACATTTTTAATATGTCAACTTATTTCAATAGAGAAAACATCACATTTGCCTTTAAGTTCTACCAACAGTCACTATCCCACATATAATCTTCCTGCAGGCATTCAGGACTCCAAGACGAGACACTGCACCCTAACTGAAAACTTCAACCTTGCAGATACATTCTGTTGATCTCACTCTTTCTCTGTTCACCGTTCCAGCTGGAGGGATCTGCGATACACAGTGGAGTAAATGATTATGAAAGCTTTGGTCAGGTCCCATTTTGATATAATGCACTGAGTTCTGGAAGGGATTGCTTCAGTAGGGATATATTGGTCTTGAAGGTTGGAAATCCAGCTATTCCTAAGCTAAATGGTTTTAATTTGAGGGCAAGTTGTACAGAGTGGGCTTGTGTCCTAACCTTGCATGCAGATCAAAGGGCAATTGAATTGCATAAGGAATTGACAGGGTAGCCAACAAAACATCTCAGGCAGGAATGTCCAGAACCTCAAAAGAAATAATGTGTTATCCTCAGTGAGGTTACTGTCAACAAAACTGCTGTGTGATGCAGTGGATATTAGATGAAAAGAGAATTGCTATTTCCAAGAATGATAGTAAGCCCGAGGATTGGGGAGTTTTAGAAATAGCCAGAGTGTGTGATGCAGAGGTGAAAATAAATGAGTGTCAGAATGATAGAGTCATTAGAGTCTGGAAACAGGCCATTTGGCCCGAGTCCATACAGACCCCCCAAAGTGTATTCCACCTAGACCCGCCCCACCCCAACCCTATTCCTGTAACTCTGCATTCCCCATGGCTAATCCACCTAGCCTGTGCATCCCTGGACACTACAGGCAATTTAACATGGCCAGTCCATACAACCTGAACATCTTTTGACTGTAGAAGGAAACCCATGCAGAGAATGTGCAAAGTCCACACAGACAGTTGCCTAAGGTTGAAATTGTAGAAAGAATTAAAGAACATAAAAAGAAATAGAGTGCAGAAAAAAGCAGAAACAAATTCGTACATCTGAGGCTGACACAGGAGAAATTATATTGGGGAATGAAGAAATGGCTAAGATTAAGTTAATTTTGTATCTGTTTTTACAGAAATTAGAAACAGTGGAGGTTAAGTGAGTAATAAAGTTGGGAATTTGAGAATCAACAGTAGTGAAGGTGCTGTATTATAACTAAATGGGATCTTGAACTTAATGGCATTTTAACAGGTGACTACAGAGTTGGTGGTTGCATTTGCTGTGAATACACGAGATTCTAGGACAAACCCAGAAGTGAGAAAACACCACTATTCCAGTAGAGGAAGAGAAAAATCAGAACCATAAGCTGATTAGGCTGACATCAGTACTCAAAAATGCTGAAACTTATTTTAGTAGACTACGTAGAAAATCATAAAATGGTTGGATAGAGAGAGACAACATTGTTTAATAAAAGGGACATTATGCCAACAAATGTATGAAAGCTTTTGAGATGCAATGAAATGGGTTGGATAAAGGGGAACCAGCTAATGTATCTTTAAATTTGTCAAAGACATTCAATAAATCTAACCACATAAAAGATGATCGCACAAGGTTAGAATTCATGTGTTTGGGGAAAATAGCATGGCTGAAGGATAGGTTAAAAACAGTATGAATAAATGATAAACAATTGAGAAAATTCCTAATGATGCTTGACTGGATGAACGCTGAGTTTCCATTTCTGGGGAATCGGGAACATGAGGTCAGTTTTAGATTAAGGTGCCACATAGAAATGAGCCTCTCATTTCTTCTAAAGCGTTGTGAATGTTTGAAATTCTCTAACCCCAAGAGTTGTGAATGTTCATATGTTGAGTATATTCCAAGCAGAAGTCAATAGAATTTTAGGTATGAAAGAGTTAAGGGATAGTGTGAGAATGTGGCATTCAATAAAATCGTGGTTACCAAGAAGAGAGGAAAAGAAATGGCTCAGGACCATTCTCCAGAAATCAAGCAAACTTGATGTTTAATATTTCATTAACATTCATTCCAAGCTTGACCTAAACTTGAGAGATAGATCAGGTTCACCGAGAACAAAAAGGTTTTTCCAAGGTAGAAAGTGGTCCTAAAAATCTTGAGCAACGCTTTCCAACGCTCTCCTCATTATGATACCATTTTGAAGATTGAAAATTACACAAACTGAGTAAGATTGTTCTTTACTGGGGTGTTGGAGGCGGTGGTATTGGTGGTAGTGTGGGCCATTATTACCCGAGCTCACTGTCCCCAAACTTTCATGTTTATGATCCCACTGTGGGCCCCAAACTCTAAATTTGGGAAGTCCTGATCTCTAAAAATGAAAAAAAGGAACTGCATCTATATACTTGCAGGATCACCAAATACCTTGAAGCACTTTATAGCCGATAAAGTTTCTCAAAATTATTTCATGTAATGTTGACATTAGGGCCAGCATTTATTGCTCATAGAACAGTTGACAATTAACTACATGTTACTCCAGATTCACAGACATGTAGGCCAGGCTGAAATGGCAGCTTTCTTCCTCTAAACGTTTTTCCCGACAATCAACAACTGTTTCATGATCATCATTAGACTCTTAATTCCTGATTTTTATTAAATTCAAATTCTGCCATCTGGCATGGTACCCAGAACATTACCTGGGTCTCTGGAGTAATAAAAAGATCAAATCACTTATCCCAGAAGACCATGGGCCTGCTGTCTCAAAAGAAAGACACTGAAGGTCACCCTGCCTCAGGGGAGGGTCAAGGTCGAGAAGATGTGACCTTCATGTTGAATTCAGATAGCCTGTGCTATAGTTATCAGTTTGCATTACAAACCAGCTGTCCCATCCAACAGCTAACTGGCCCCAAAGATTAATAGTTAGGTGATAATATCAATGGGCCATCACTTTTCAGAGAGAAAAAGTTAGTTACCAGAGTCTTATGAGACCAAAGGGCTGCTGTCAGGTTAGACAGAGATGATTTGTGGTGATTTAACCTGAGGCTCATCACACCTCAGGCAAGGGGGAAAGATTAAAGTTGAGAAGCTGCATACCAGCTGTCCAGCCAAATGAGAACAGACCCCAGGGAGTAGTCACTGCTACAATGCAGAAAACACAGCAGGTGATTTCCACATAGCAAGCTTCTACAAACAGCAGTATGACAATTACAAAATCGATTAGTAATGTTGATTGAAAAATAAAATACAAATATAGTTCTTCAATTGGATTTACATGGATGTTGTGAGGGTTGGAGGGTTTGAGCTATAGGGAGAGGCTGAACAAGTTGGGACTGTTTTCCCTGGAGTGTCAGAGCTGAGGGGTGACCTTATTGAGGTTGATAAAATCATGAGGGGCATGGACACGGTAAATAGGCAAGGTCTTTTCCCCGGGGTGAGGGAGTCCAAAACTAGAGGGCATAAGTTTAAGGTGAGAGGGGAAGGATTTAAAAGGGGCAACTCTTTCACGCAGAGTGTGGTGCAGGTATGGAATAAGCTGCCGGAGGAAGTAGTGGAGGCTGGTACAGTTACAACATTTAAAAGGCATCGGGATGGATATATGAATAGGAAGGGTTGAGGGGGATACAGGCCAAATGCAGGAAAATGAGACTAGATTTATATAGGATATTTGGTTGGCATGGACGAGTTGGACCAAAGGGTCCATTTCCATGCTGTACATCTCTACAATGCTATACCTCTCCATGCAACTAGATTCCCAAAACCATTTTAGATAAAGAAATTAAATTTTTCTAATTGTTCAACACATTGTAGAAGAGTTGGGCTTCCTCAAATTAGTTACATATGGCCTTCAGTGACAATACATAAAACTACAGTCCAATGTAACCTAAAAAGGGCTGGTTTGCTTATATTGTTCATTTGCATTTTAGAAAATCAGAAAGATTATCCTTATAATTGAAAATTCCAACAACAGTAACGCAACCATGCAACACAGGAGTTGGTTGAATATCATTTTTATAATTTAAGCCTACATTTAAATAAGATGTGCTACTCATGTCAGAGAAGAAACTGATATTTATTTTGTGTAACTTTGCATAATTTTTAACCAGCATCCATGTGCTTTGCACAAAACATCCACTAACACGATACACTGGGAAAATAACTTAATGTGCAAAATTCCAGCTAAGTGGAGTACAACAAAATAAGTGAAGTTAAGCATCAGCTTAAAAGAAATGCTCACTCACATGACAAAATGCATATTAACACTGAAAGAAAATCACTTGTGGCACAATAGTTTACCTGCACTGAAATGACCTTTGTGATATTTACACAGTCAAGTGGGACTCTCAATTCAACATGTAATGCCAAAAGGAAAATATATGCAAGTAAACTTGTCTGCTCTTATGGAGCAGCTACTTATTAAATAAACACAATTTAGTCACAAAACCTGTGTTTTGTGAAACAACAAAGTCATGAATCTCACATTTTTAGATGCAAGCTCCAAACTAACAAAACAGAAAAAAAATAAATTACAACTCTAATTTTTGTAAAATCATCTCAGTAATCAAAAACAAGAACTCATCAGCCCATGTAATAGGTGGTAAGTCAAAATTGGCAAAAAGAAACTATGTGGCTATCCCTCCATAACAGTTTAGATATTTAATGAGTGAGCCTGCATCACCGAGCCAAATTCTGTCCTTACCCAACATCACTCCTTAGGCCATTGCATATCTACTGGGCAGCGAACAGGAATGTGAACAGTGGTTGATTTGCCCCCGTCCTGTCCCAAGAATGTCAAAAATTGTTACTTTTAGACAGAAAACCGAATCCAGGACAATTAGTCAGTGAAGCAAGACGGGAAAATATACTGAGACATATAACACCAAGGCATTTAAGAGAAGTGAAATTCAAATCAAAGGAAAGTTTTAAAAGGGATAATTCACCAACCTGCCAAAAATAAAAAGTAACACTGCCACTTATTCTACCTCAAAAGCTTGATCACTTTGGCATTTTTAGCCAAACAACTGATTTCCCAAAGCAAGCAATCTTAATGCATCCCACACAAGAACATGGATAACATTAACGCACTGCATGGACATACAGTTTAAAAATAACAAAAAACTGCATAAGGAGATTAGCCACAAAAACGTGATTTACATAACTAAAGTTTACTTCAATAAAAGACAGTACAAACAAAACATGAAATATGAAGTATGTCACATAGGACAAGCTACACAGGGCACATTGTCTGACTTAGAAACAAAGCATTTTAAAAAATGAGTACACAAGGTGCACTGACACAGCAGGTTACATCTGCAACACTTCGGTTAGAACATGCAGAATGCTCCTGTAAGCCTGCAGTGCAGTAATTAATCCAGTCACTGTGTGCAGATATGCTTGTTTGCTATAGCTGTTAACAAAAAGATAATGATTTTGATCAATGGGCAAAATATTTCTTTTGAGTTTATCAAACTATTTACAGTGTTAATGATTTCGAAGAAGTGGATTCAAAATGCTAACTCATCTGTGCGCTACTTGCTACACCAGGATTTCAGTGAATCATTGGCCACTATGATCACTTAAACTGAGGTGAGTAAAATAGTCTGTCTGTGGTCAGCATTTTAAGCTTTGTAACACAACAAAATATTTATGGTTACAGTTCAATTACAAACTGCTTGTGATAAAGCCAACTTGAGCAATAAATTACTAGTGTCACAAAAGCAGTTTGGCGCAGCATTTAAAGCGTACCAATTAAGAGTATTATTTTGCCTAAATAAATTTAGTACCAAATATTAAGTGTAGCCATATTAAACAGTTCATTCCAGAGGCCACAAAGATTACACTTCACTATTTAAGAAACAACTACCACCAGGAACAAATGGACAATAAATGGAAAAATTAAAGTGGTATTATGAAAGTAGTGCAGCACATCAACTGCAAACCAACTCATGAAACAAATACACATTCAAGAGCAACTAGAGATATGCACAGAAATACTAGTCAGTGGAGGGTCCAACAGTTGATTTTTGGGATGGAATTTTAAAAACAAATTGACATGAAATTGCTATCAGAGACAAACCTACACTTAGCACTGAAAAAATGCGAATGCAAATACAGGCAACGTCACTGAAAAGACAGTTGAACTTTTGGTTTAATACTGTAAGAGCTACATTTATTAAACGAATGAAATGCATAGCCAAATATAGCTGTAGGGCGCTCTCAAAATGTAGAAAACCAAAAATATTTAAAGATGCATAACAAGTCAGTATTTTGTGCAATACAAAATGGCTGTTGTCACACCTCAACAATGAAATAGAGTTAAAAGCAGCTTCGGGTGAAGAGCTACTGCTCTAATTTGAGACATGCACTTTGAAACACAGTAATCCAAGACACTGCCCTGCTTGGTGTTTACTGATAGCACTAACTGGGGAGTCAGGAGCACAAATCCACCAGAACCATTAGCTGTGAACAGGTGTTGTTGAGTGTTTTGGATCAACTGGAAAACAGGAAGCAGATAAAATTTAGCAACTAAACGTAGCCTTTAAAAGGCCTTGTCCATCTTTAACAGGTGCCTCATAATATCCCAAGCACTACTAGAGGCAATCAGGTAGTTTGTAATTTATTTCTGAACATTTGATTTCCCAGAAAAAAAAAACTTAAACACCAAATTTTATTTGGGAAAATCAAATGCATCTAAAAATTTGTGCAGCTTCCACAAACAGGAGTTTGCACTTGCAAATGGGATGTTAATATCAAGATGCTCAATAACCTGCATCTCTCCTTAGTTGAGAGAATCAACTCAGCATGTCCCTAGCATGCAATATGGGTCAGTCCTATGGAATTTTTAAAAAATTTACTAGTTTCTGAGAATCAGCAATTCTGTAAAGTTCTCAAAGCAGGTGCTGACAATTTAGTACTTTATCTCCCAATGTAGGAATTGATGCTGATTTCCAGAAAGGCTTCTGATCACATGAGAACTCCAAACATGCTAGTAGACTTAGAAGATTCATTTTTGAAAAGAGAGTGTTTGTAATAGAAATGTATCCCAATTAGGAGCCTGGAACACAGATGTCGACCCCATGGAAGTGAAACAAAACTATATATTTTTCCTGAGATTCAGGTAGAAAAGATATAGCCACTATATGTAGCAAGCAAAAAAATTTCCCCTGGAGAACTCATCTTCTAAATGTGTCTCAAATTTTTCAGTGACATAGCAAGGATACAGCAGCACATAGCATTTGGATAAGGTCTAGATAGGATCCCATTCATAATAATGGGAATATTTTCATGACATTTGCTACAAACCTGGATTTGAGATCCAAAAGTTACCAAAAATATAGGATCTCTATTATGTGAATGACAGTCATTTGTATGGAAGGTATATTTTGAGATGTCATAAGCTGGTCAAGATAAATCACAGACAATAGGTTGAGACCAATTTCAAGGCTGGGCCTGCCATGAAATAATTCACTGACAGACTGAAGCATGGATGATCAGGCACTGGCACTCCAAGGTAGGATTCGGGTGGAGCATTTCTTGATTACAGCCTGCTTTAGCAGAGCTGATGGCAACATTAACAGTTTGTGCCCACAAAGCTGGGAATTCTTTACTCTGAAGGCCCAGACAAATGCCCAAACATAGTCCAACACAACATCTTTGACTGCTTCATGTCAGCAATTTGATTAGATTGCAAGCAGCACTGAGAATGGTCACGTGAAAGCGCAATGCAATTTCCAAAGACCCAGGGCACAAAACTCAGCCAAAAAGGTTTACAAAACACTTCTTGCATGAATAATTCAAATTTGTAGCCACCAAAGGACCTAAAGGCTGTTACATGAGCAAATTCTACAAGTAATGAGAGCAGAATCACCGAGATTGGCCACTTCAGGGTTGGGTAGATTAGGTTTGTTCTTTGTTGGAAGGCTATGGAAGCTTTGCACTAATCTGGTCAAGTAAAGTAACTTTAATCTAATTTACAGCAGAGGTAACAGGTAGAATGAAAAGCATTATGCCATAAATTTACTGGGGAATAAAATGCACTGCACAATGAAGATACGCTATTTCATGATTTCTCTGCATTGTGTGAAAGTATTCAGCTAGTGAATTGCTCAAGGAGTAGTAAAGTCACAGACACCAATACGGTTAGAATTTGAACATGCAGTTTGTGTACTGACATCAGGTCAAAGGCTGAAGCATGATGATTAACGAACTGCCACTAGATGAGGTAGGGAGCGACCAGCATAGGAACTCTTATTCCCCAACTGATATTTAAACAAACCACGTTTACACCGTGCATATGTGGACATGAACCAGATTTGGAATAGGGTTGTCAAACCTCAAAATTTAATCTGGAGTTCACTAAACTCAAGGACATGAAAAACAAATATTTAAAAGAAAGATCTTTAAACATTTTTAAATATCACATTGGCAAAACCGTACTTTTAGACCACAATGTATAGAAACAGGAGACGGTGTTGAAATCTTTAAGAATGTGTCCAGAGTTATTGGTTTAGCTGAAGACCTTTCTACATAAGATAGCAAGGGCCATGTGTGAATAACTGCCTTTTGTCCAAAGTACAAGGGGGTCTCTGGCATCTATTTCTCACCCCTAAAGAAGCCAGATACCAAGGTGGAAGGTACAGAGACCAGTGAAAACTAACACAAGAAAATCTGAAATGGCAAGGGAGTAAGTATGATTCCTCACATGTAGACATGGCTTTGTAAACATTTGAGTATGTACGCTAGCCGTGCATCGAAGGAAAGTGTCATGGGGAAAGCAAAAGTCAAACTGGATGGGGGCCATGGATCAGAAGGCAATTACTCTCAAAAACTAAAGAATGCTGAATCACAGATCAGCATTCATAGAAAGTTTTTAATCCATGGGAAAGGGATCCAAACACCCAGAGAGGAGAAAGACTCCAGTAACTGGATTAGTTTAAGTTTGAAATTTCCCTACTTTCCTCCCATCCCCAAACATGGCTACCAAAAGAGGTGCAACAGTAATGCAACACCACACTTTATGAAATGTTGCCACTTTCCAGTGCACCAATCCAGAAATTAAATGCTGCTCTTTAGCTGTGCAATTCACTGTTTTTATCAGTATTTTGAAACAAGGAAAATATTTCATCGCAGGTTTGTGTTTCCACTGAACTGAAATGTGATTCCATTGTGTTCCATGCCATATCTGCCAAGAGAAAGTCATCCATTACAGTCTGTGTCTCATTGCTAGTGAAGAACAGACTGCTGAGGTTTTCAAAGGTCGTCTGTGTTTCAGTGCAGTTTGACCGGACATGGCTTTCAGGGATGCAAGTGAAATTATTTCTATAAATTACATCAGGAGTCTGAGTTTTGGTACCAGAGGACTCTCCACTTAGAGATAAACTGGACTGTTTCAAAATACTGTCCAGAGGTAGATGTGTACTGCCATCTACCAAGAAATTGACATCTGTTTGAGTCTGTGTATCAAACATTTCTAGCCCTAAATAGCTAGACTGTCCCCTGCCATTGAACCCTTGAGCAAGATGGTCTGAAAACAAGAAGTCTGTCTGAGTCTCAATATCCAGAGATTCCAAAGCAGACTCTGTGTGCAAAGTACCAAATTCATTCTCTTCTGTCTGTGTTTGCGTGTTGCTTGCAGATAAAAATTCAATATCGAAGTCAATACCTGTACCATGTGTCTGGGTTCCCGTCATACTCTCACCAGAGGCATCGGATAAAAGACCGCGGTTTTCTAATGAATGACTAGCTATGCTTTCTGACAGGATATTTTCCAAGTCATTGAATAGGTTAATTGTCTGAGTTTGGTTGTCAATCATAGGATTCTGTTGAAGTAAAGTGGAGTTAATATGAAAATCAACAGCTGATTTGGGGCTCTGTAAAAGATCATGGGATAACCTTTGGTTAATGCCCACTGCATCCAGAGGGAAATTAGTCTGAGTTTGTGTGCAAACACTGTATGAAGAAACC
Source organism: Stegostoma tigrinum (assembly GCF_030684315.1). NCBI lineage: Eukaryota > Metazoa > Chordata > Chondrichthyes > Orectolobiformes > Stegostomatidae > Stegostoma > Stegostoma tigrinum. The sequence continues at coordinate 53,400,788 of NC_081369.1, forward strand.
AAAGAATGGTCAAAAATGTCTTCATGATTACTTGTGTTAATTAGTGTTTGAACTGCAGAGCTTTTATCATGAGCAGAATTTACCAAATTAGTTTGTGTTTTCCTGGAAACACCAAACAATGGAAAACAAGTCTGAACAAACGAATCTGTCTGAGCACTTATTGATGTCGTGATTTTCATATCCGGTTCAAACGTTTGTGTATGGACACTTACAGGTAACAAAACTTGAGTGCTGATACTCAGATCAGTCTGTGCACAAGCCGACACTGTGTTCTCTGTAGAGTAGCAAGTAGCTAGAGATTCTGGTGCTGTGTTCTGTGCAAGGCATGATACGTCTGTCTGAACATTTGTGGAGTTAAATTTGTTTTTTGTGCTGAGGTCTCCAAGTGAGGGAAAACCTTGATTATTGACAAAACCCGAATCCATGTTGACTCGCACTGCAGTACTGACAGGTTCAACCATCATGATGCTAGTAACCTTGGAGATGGGGAGACCACCTTTAAAACTTAACCCTTTCACTTCTGTAGACGGTGTCAGAGTTCCCACCGAAGGAGGCAAAATATGCAGTGTGCTTAGAATAGATCCTTGATCGTCAACAGCAACAACAATGGACTTGACTGAATTATCTGTGGATGTGCCTGAAGATAAAATAACTGGTAAATGTGTCAAGTGCATTACAGGAAGTTTAACAAGTGCAACCTTGGGCTTTGGTAACAACAATTTCTGAATCTGTTTGGCAGGAGCTGAAGGCTGCTTGATGTGGTCATCTCCACAGGAGTTTTTGATGCAGGTTTTTTGGTTTATCTCTGTTGGATCTTGGACCACCTGGATTTCCTGCTTCACTTTTGCTACCTGGTTCAAGCAATTCTGATTTGACCACTCACTTTTTCTCTTCTTGCGTGGCGGATCCCTGTATGGTAAAGAAGGCAAATTTAGCAATTAGAACCTCAGTAATAGAAATCTTACCTTTCACAAAGATTGCATTCGCAAGTGTGTGGACATTATAGTGGCCATCACAATGACCAAGTTGACATATGTTGAGTACTGCATAGTGGAACAAGGCTGCATCACAGAAATTTTAAACTACCCAGATATGATGCCACAATATCCACAGTTCCATACTCTGATAAACCGCTGTTCATTATGCTATCAAGAATGGTTGAACTTCTTTGTACCTTTGTATTAACCAGACAGAACTCCACTAATTGTAAAATGTGCAAAATGACTAATTTTTAAATTTGCCTGCATTAACCACTAGTCAAATGTTGATTGACACAAATAAACATGACATGATTTTAGATACAAAAGTCTGAAGAATTCAGGAGAACAGCAATGAAGTAAGATTAAAATACATAATTTTGATGGGGAGCTTGCACATGAATTGGTGTAAGCACAGTTCGAATGATATGGTTTTTTTGTTACTTAGTTGAGATTAGCAAGCATTCCACAGTTCATGGTAGACTGAAATGAATAATCATTAGGTCTCTGAAACAATTTAAAGAACTGCAACTGTGTTTAATCATGAGGAAGTCACACAAGAATAATAAATAGAAAAGTGAAGTAGGCCACGCAGCCCTTTGAACTTACACTGCTGCGCCCCTCATCCCAATATTAAATTGACCAATCTTATTTCAAGACTGTAATCCCTTGCTCTAGCTTCTGCAGCAGGGGAATTAGCATCTTCCTCGTCAAGTCCCTTGTGCAGCTGAAATCCATGTACTTATTTAAAACTGAAGACTGGCTTAATACCAAGACCCAACCTTTACTTTTTATGATTGCAACTAAATCAATCTGCTCAGAGATATTGTTACAACTCTGGAGCTGGTGGGGCTTGAACCTGTGCTTCCCGGCTCAGAGGTTGCAATACTACAAGCGCTGCCCAACTTTAGAACAACACAGAACATAGAACAGTACAGCACAGTACAGGCCCTTCGGCCCACAACGTTGTGCCAACTCATTATCCTGCTCTAAGATCAAACTACCCTGCATACCCTACATTTTACTTTCATCCATGTGCCTATCCAAGGGTCACCTAAATGTACCTAACGTATCCGACTCCATTACCACTGCCGGCAGCACATTCCACCACTCTGTGTAAAGAGCCTACCTCTGGAATCTCCCCTAATTCTTCCTCCAATCACCTTAAAAATTATGCCCCCTCGTAATAATAATTTCCGCCAGAGGAAAAAGTCACTGGCTATCCACTATTCCTCTCATCATCTTGTACACCTCTATCAAGTTACCTCTCATCCTTCTTCGTTCCAGTGAGAAAAGCCCTGGCTCCCTCAAACTTTCCTTTAAGACCTGGCCTCCAGGCCAGGGAGCATCTTGGTAGGTCTCCTCAGCACCCTCTCAAAAGCTTCCACATCTTTCCTATAATGAGGTGACCAGAACTGAACACAATACTCCATGTGTGGTCTAACCAGGGTTTACAGAGTTGCAACATAACCTTGCAGCTCTTAAGCTCAATCCTCCTGCTAATAAAAGCCAACACAGCACACGCCTTCTTAACAATGCTATCAACTTGGGTGGAAACTTTGAGGGATCCATGGACACGGACCTCAAGATCCCTCTGTTCCACCACACTGCCAAGAATCCTGCCATTAACCCTGTATTCTGCATTCAAATTCAGCCTTCCAAAAAGGAATCACTTCACATTTTTTCTGGATTGAACTCCATCGGCCACTTCTTTGTCCAGCTCTGCATCCAGTCAATGTCTCAGTGCAACCTACAACAACCCTCGTTACTATCCACTATTCCACCAATCTTTGTGTCATCCACAAACTTACTAACGCACCCTTCCACTTCTACATCCAAGTCATTTGTAAAGATCACAAACAGCAGAGGTCCCAGAACAATGTCTGCAGAATATCACTAGTCACTGAGCTCCAGGCTGAATACTTTCCATCTACTACCACCCTCTGTCTTCGATTGGACAGCCAATTCTGTATGCAGACAGCCAAATTTCCCTGAATTCCATGGCTCCTTACTTTTTGAATGAGCCTACCATGGAAACCTCATCAAATGCCTCGCTATTATACACCACATACTGCTCTACTTTCAATGTGTTTTGTCACATCCTCAAAGAATTCAGTAAGGCTTGTGAGGCATAACCTGCCCCACAACGCCATGCTGACTATTTCTAATCAAACTGTGCTTTTCCAAGTAATCATAACTACTATCTCTCAGAATCCTCTCCAATATTTTGCCCAAAGACAACTGGCCGGTCTGTAATTCCCAGGATTATCCATATTCCCTTTCTTGAACAAGAGAATAACATTTGCTACCCTCCAATCATGTGGAACTACTCCAGTGGACAATGAGGATGCAAAGATCAAAAGGGCAGCAACCTCTTCCTTCGCTTCCTGTATATATCTTGGTAAATTCCATCTGGCCCAGAGGTCTTACCTATCCTCTTCTTTTTCAAAATTTCTAGCACATCCTCCTTCTTAACACCAGAGATAACAAAGTGTGGAGCTGGACGAACACAGCAGGCCAAGCAGCATCTTAGGAGCACAAAAGCCGACGTTTTTGACCTCAACCCTTCATCAGAAAAGGGGGATAGGGAGAGGGTTCTGAAATAAATAGGGAGAGAGGGGGAGGCAGATCAAAGATGGATAGAGGAGAAGACAGGTGGAGAGGAGACAGACAAGTTAAAGGGGCAGGGGATGGAACCTGTAAAAGGTGAGTATAGATCGGGAGGTAGGGAGGGCATCGGTTAGTCTGGCGAGGACGGACAGGTCAAGGGGGCAGAATGAGGTTAGTAGATAGCTGTTTGAGCATATCTGCCTGTTTCACACTGTCCTCACAACCATCAAGGTCCCTCTCACTGGTGAATATTGAAGCAACCTCCTCCAACTGTGCGCAAAGTTTCCTCCAACATCCCCAGTAAGCCCTATCCTCACTCTGGCCATCCTCTTGTTCCTCACATAAGTATGGAACACCTTAGGGTTTTCCTTAATCCTACCCACCAAGGCTTTTGTGTACTCCCTTGTAGTTCTCCTAAGTCCGTTCTTCACTTCCTTCCTGGCAGTCCTCTAGAGCCCTGTCCGACCCTTGCTTCCTCAACCTTAAGTGAGCTTCCTTCTTCTCCTTGACTAGATGTTCCACATATCTGGTGATCCAAGGCTCCTTCACCTGACCATCCGTTTCTTGCCTTAACGGAACAAACCTATCCAGTACTTGTACAACTTCTCCCTAAACAACCTCCACACTTCTGCCATGCATTTCTCAGAACATCTGTTCCCAATTTATGCTCCGCAGTTCTTGCCGAATAGCATTGTAACTTTCCCTCCCCCAATTAAATACTTTCCCGTACTATCTGCTCCCATCCTTCTCCATGGCTATAGTAAACGTCAGGGAGTTGTGACTGCTATCCCCAAAATGCTCTCCCACTGAGAGATTTGACACCTGGCCTGGTTCGTTGCCAAGCATCAAATCCAATATGCCTCCCCTTTAGTCGGCCTATCTACATAATGAATCAGAAATCCTTCCTGGACATGCCTAACAAAACCTGCTCCATCCAAACCTTTTGCACTTAGGAGGTTCCAGTCGATATTAGGGAAGTTGAAGTCACCCACGTCAACAACCCTATTACTTCTGCACCTTTCCAAAACCTGCCTCCCAATCTGTTTCTTGGAGTCTCTGTTGCTACTGGGGGGTCTATAGAAAACTCCCAATAAAGTGCTCCTTTCCTGTTTGACTTCCACTCATACTGACTCAGTGGCATCCTCGATGACATCCCTTTGTGCAGCTACGATACCATCCATGATTAGCAATGCCACCCCCTCACTCCTTTTACCTCCCTTCCCGTATCTTTTGAAAAATCTAAATCCTGGACCATCCAACTACCATTCTGCCCCTGCGTTAATCAAATCTCTATAATGGCCACAACAGCACAGTTCCAAGTACTGATCCATACTCTAAGTTCATCACCCTTATTCCTGACCCTTCTTGCATCAAAATAGACACACTTTAATCTGTCACACTGACTGCAACTTTGCCCAATCAACTGTCTATCCTTCCTCACAGACTCTCTGCATACTGTATCTGCCTGTATACCAGCTACGCCATCCTCTGATCAGTAGCTCAGGTTCCCATCCCCCTGCCAAACTAGTTTAAACCCTCCCCAAAGAGCTCAAGCAAATCTTCCACCCAGGATATTGGTACCCCTCCAGTTCAGGTGCAACCCATTCTTCTTGTACAGGTCCCACCTTCTCTAGAAGGTATCCCAATGATCCACTTATCTGAAGCCCTCCCTCTTACACCAGCTCTGTAGCTGTGTGTCCAGCTCCACACTCACTTTATTCCTAGCCTCACTAGCCCGTGGTACCAGTAGTAATTCTGAGATTACTACTCTGCTCATCTTGCCTTTTAGCTTCCAACCCAACTCCCCATATTCACTTTTTAGGTCCTCATCTCTTTTCCTAACTATGTCATTGGCACTGAATTATACCACGAGTTCTGGCTATTCATCTTTCCCCTTAAGAATCCTGTAGGCTCGATGCGATACATCCCGTAGCCTGGCTCCTGGGAGGCAACATACCATCTGGGAGTCTCGATCGGGACCAGAGAATCTCCTGTCTGTTCCCCTAACTACTTAACCTCCTAACACTATCACTCTCTTATTCTCCCCCATTCCCTTCTGAGCCACAGAGCCAGGCTCAATGCCAGAGACCTGGCTGCTATGGCTCTCCCCTGGTAGGTCGTTCCCCACAACAGTATCCAAAGCAGTATACATACTACTGAGAGGAATGGCCACAGGGGATCCCTGCATTGTCTGCCTATTCCCTTTCCACCTCCTGACTGTCACCAGCTACCTTTATCCTGTGACTCGGGTGTGACAACCTCCCTATAAATTCCTCTTTGCCTCCCGAATGATCCAGAGTTCGTCCAGTTCCAGTTTCCGTTCCCTAATGCGGTCTGTGAAGAACTGGAGTTGGGTGCACTTCCTGCAGGTGAAGTCAGAAGAGACACTAGTAGTGACCCTCACCTCCCACATCCTTGCAACTGCCCTAGCTTCCGTCCCCTCTTCTCTGGATTGCCAAAAGGGATAACAAAAAAAACTTACCTGACCAACCCTCCACACAGAGCCTTTTGTGTTTGGTTAGAGGAGGAGAATGGGTGGGAGACATTACACTGTAGTGTTTCAGGTTTAGCCACTGCCTGAATATATTAGTTCACTTACCCAGCTGGTCCTAGCTCATGCTTTCACCACTCCCACTGCTGAAATTAGAGTTTTTAAAACCTGGAGTATGCAAAGAATAATTAAAATTGCTAGTTGGCAATTTTAATTACCATATTAAAAAGGTAATTACCTCATTGTGGTCTACTTCAAAGCAATTAGAAGCAAACAAAACTCGTGAGGTCAGCATCCAGTGAACAACTAGAAACTAAGTACCACAAAGGCACAGTGTGACTGCCTGTGATTTTTCTGCCTTCCAGCGAGGAAGTGATTGGCTTTCAGTCAGTGTCTGGCTACAACTGCTTGGCTAAAACTAGGTCCGCAGCTGTTCCATGAGCATATGCACTAGGCCTTGGTTCTCCAACCTGCACCAGAGGATCCTGGAAATTGCCCAAAGATTTCAAATGGTCATTTATAAAGTTTAATTCTTCCCTGTCTCAATGCTTCATAGCACTGGGAGAATTCTATGAATACTAGCAACATAGTCCAAAAATGCTGAACTTGGGGATGCATTGGCACAGCCAACATTTGCAGACTAAAGCAATTAGCATCACCTGTCCCAGAAGGCTTACATGTATCGCAGCACAAGTCATTTACCAATGCCAGCAGCTACAATGTATCTTAATTTCATAGCAGAGTGAAGGATATTGCGATGCAATTAAGATTCATGCAGTTTCAACAGCTAAGGAGATGTTTAACCATTCACAATCATTGTGTCACAGGAGGTAGTATTCAGCCCAACAAGCTCAGACTGGCTCACTATACAGCAACCTAATTAATCCCACAACCCTGAGCCCCACAGATTATTTACCCACAAACGCTCATCCAATTTCCTTTTAAAAAATCATTGTTGCTGCTTCCACTGTCCTCATGGAGAGAAAGTAGCTCATTATCAGAGAAAAATGGTTCTGTTTTGTGTCCTGCATCTCAAGAAATAAAACATCCAAGACTGATAGACTACTCCACTAGTCAATATTGCTTGGGTGTTCAGTCAGTTTACAGAACATTTAAAATGCTACATTCTATCCACATTCTTGCTTACCTCAGAAACCTGAACAATAAAAATGTGTAAAAGAACTACAAAGCCTTTGAAATGTGGACTTCAAGATGTATACCAATAATTATACATGCCAACCACAAAGCAAATGAAGACATACTCAAAGTTGCAAGAGAAAATACAAACATTTTTAGATGTTTATAAAACTGCATCTAGAAAAGAAAAAATACTTATTTCAGCCACTTGACCAAGAGCTGAAAAGCCACCACAGAGATCTCTCCTAGAGGACAAGGTAGAAGGCAGCAGTCGAATGACAGGTGTCAAAGAGCAGTTGCAGAAAAACTACAATGGATGTGAGAAGATGGTACAAGACAGATCTCCCAGAAGTAGCCTCAAGCAAGTGGCCATTCAACTGAAAACCTGTTTAGAACAGCAGGTGCAGGGTGAGGCACAGATTGGATGCACAATATAATCTGGGCAAAATTTTGGATGATCTTGGGTTTACAAGCAGTAGAATAAAATTCCATTAAGGAGAGGATTGGAATAGTCAATGATAGAGCTAACAAAAAGTAGGGATGAGGTGTTTAGCACTAATTGATGTAGAGGAGTGGTGTCAGGCAATTTTATGCAAACAGAAATAGATGGTGTCATGGTGAAAATGTGGTTGAAATCCAGTTTCTGAATCAAGTATGGTACCAAGGTTGGCAACAGTCTGGTTCAGTTTCATAACTGATAGGGAAAGGGATGTTGGCAGCTAAGGAGAAGAGTTTCTGGCAAGGATCAAGGTCAATGGCTTTGGTCTTTCCAACATTTAAATGCAAGTATGTTTGACAGAAGAGTGTCTGAAATAGATACTGAATAAGCCAAATTATAACACTTGCGACAAGTATAGATGACAGAAATACAAGACTCCCCTCTTCCTAAAATGCACTTTTTGGACTTAGATTTCTCAAAAAGTAAAACTGGCCAAGGTAATATGTATAAAAGTAATGATTTGTATTACTGACATTTTCATAGGCAGAAAGCAACCCAGGCCAGGGTTGTTAGGGTCAGTTTTTATTAAAGCTCTAATCTGAAATGTTCAGCATAGTCATTTACATTTGTCTATAATTCTGAACCTCTAACATCTTTGGGATCTACTTTTTTGGTCTATTACTATCCTATCCAGGTAGAACCTGTGCTATAACAGCTGACCGTAAATAGTTTCAATGTGGGGAAAAAAAAAGGTCAGAAGTTGTTCGGTTCTCTCTGAACTCTCCTGACAAACATACAGTTGTCCAAAGGGATTAAACAAGCTTCCAGATGAGGCAGTTTCAGCACTACAGCATTGTCAAACTAATCTTCCTACGGTCAGCTCTACTTTCAAACGTTCTTTTCATGAACCATATCTGAAAAGAATACTCTCAACAAGTAATAAGGGAATTTATTCCTTAATCCAAAATCCATTTGCACCCAAGATTAAATTTAATGAAGGAAATTTCATTTAATCCAGAAACATTAACACATTAGACCTTTGTGCCCAAGATGATCAACAAGCTCCTCTAAACCAGAGCTCACATTTAATAATAAATGACAAAGATGATTTTAACTATGGTTCAGCTAAAGCTCTTTAAAATCTCACCCAGCCAGAAGAACTGGAAAAGATTCATCCTCAACTGGTCGGTGTATTTCTTTTGCACAGTCATCCAGATTTCAAATTTTATACGGAAATGAACGGGCAGGAGGAATGCATGTAAATTTATGAATTGGGAGCAGACAAACTATTAAGCCTGTCTAACTGGCTCCACTATTCACTAAGTCTATTTTCAATTCTACACTTCCATTTAACATCGAACGTAGAATAGTACAGCACACTACAGGCCCTTCGGTCTAAGGTGTCATGCCAATCTATTACCCTGCTCTAAGATCAAACCACCCTGCATATCCTACATTTACTATCATCCATGTGCCTATCCAAGAGTTGCTTAAAAATGTCCCAAATGTATCTGACGTACATCTTTATCTTATTAATATCATTTCCATCACAGGGCGACCAGAACTGGCACTCAATAACCTTTGATTCCCTGGCTTAACAGAAGTCTGCCTTGTTGTTTATCACAGTCAGTATTCCAGTATATCTTATAACTTGTTCCTAATTAATTCACAAGACCTGGATATCTCGAGCTAGAACAACACTTACTGCCCTTGCCCAATTGTCCAGAGGGCAGTTAACATTGATGTGGGTCTTGGGTCACATGTAGGTCACGCTGGGCAAGGACAGCAGATTTCCTTCCCAAAAGACGTAAGTGAACCATATGTAATAAGAGATAACCAAGTGTGGAGCTGGATGAACACCGCAGGCCAAGCAGCATCTTAGGAGTACAAAAGCTGACGTTTCGGGCCTAGACCCTTCATCAGACCCTTTCTGAAGAAGGGCCTGGGCCCGAAACATCAGCTCTTGCGCTCCTAAGATGCTGCTTGGCCTGCTGCGTTCATCCAGCTCCGCACTTTGTTATCTCGGATTCTCCAGCATCTGCAGTTCCCATTATCAGTGAATCATATGTGTTTTTTTGACAATCGTTACATGGTCACCACTCGACTAACTTTTGTTTTTAGTTCCAGATTTTTACTGAGTTCAACTTTCACTATCTGCCACAGTGTATCTGATCCAAGATCCCTCAGCATTGGCCTGGGGCTCTGGTTTATCAGTTCAGTGACATTACCATTATGTTACTACGTCCCTTAACTACATTAAAGAATGCGACTTGAGGATATTAAGATCTCATACTTTATTTGACCTCAAATCACTTGTCAAGCATGACCCTACAAGAAAGCAGCAGGCTTTTTGGTAGAGTAACAACTTATGTCAGCCCTGTGAATTGGGTACTTGAGGAATATGACCTTTCTACACAGGTTGCTTATAATACATCCACTTGGATCCTTCTGAAAATTGGCATAGATACGGTAGTGTTTACGTTACAAGAGATATCATTAACATTGTCACATCAGGTACAACATCCCGTTGGGGACAAAGTTACAGCTGTTTACCTGGGCCTTAAAAACAAAAACACCTTCTCTGTCTTCCAAGATGTTTCTGTCCTCCAGAGTGTGTTTGGGGGGGGGGGGGCAGAATTTGGGATGTCCTTTCCACAACTGCCTTGTTAACACTGTTCAGGCCATTAAATGTATGTCAAACGTGTTACTCTCCATTCTTCTAAACCCCAGCCTGCCCAATGTTTCCTGCTTAATCCATATATAAATGTATTAACCTACTTGTGAGAAACCTCCAATACATTTCCATTCAGCCCTAAATAAGGAAATCAAAACTGCACGCAACATTTGAGATGTGATCTCATTAATGACCTGCATAACTGAAGCATACCATTTTTACTTTTAAGTTGATTTCATATAATAAAACATCCCACTGGCTTTAATTACTTGTAGCACATTCATACTAACCTTTAGTGACTCATGCACAAGGACATCTAAATCCCGCTGCACCTTGTAATTTTGCAAACATTCTCTGTTTAAGTAATAATCTAGCTTCTAAAAATTATTCCTGCCAAAGAAAACAATTTTGCATTGTCACACATTGTCCTCCATTTCCTAGCTGTTTGCCTACCAACTCAACGTATCTATATTGGTCTACAACCTCCTTATGCCCTGTCACAACATACAAATTTGGACAGCAAAGTATTATCTGCAACATTAGCCACCTTGCCTTTGATCCCTTCATCCAAGTTCCTGATATTCATTATAACAAAACAAACAGGCCTCCAGGATGGCACAGACTCCTGTGGGAACTCAATTTTCCACATCCTGTCAAAGACCCAGGTATGTATACTGTTTTCTACCACCCAATCTTCTATCCAAGTTATTTGTTACCTCCTACTCTATGGGCTCTTACTTTGTACAATAACTTAATGTGGCACCTTATCAAATACAGTGTGTCTATAGGCTCCCCTTTATCAAGAGCACATGCTATACCTTCAAAGAACTCCAATAAATTGGTGAGACATGACTTCACTTTCCCAAAGCTATAACCAACGCCTTCCAAGGAGGAGTTTTAAGAGGCCAGCTATAACCTCAAATGATCAATTTTAATAACTTACCCAAATCTACCTTCCTCCTTCTTGAATAGCGGAATCATGTTACTTTCCAGTCTGATGGAACATTTCCAGAATCCAACAAATTTTGCACAGTTAATAATTCATCTATTTCTTCATTCAAGATAATTTAGGGGTGAGATCTGTGTGTTTTGTGCATGGGTTCACACACCGTATCGCCATAAGGGTTTTTTAAAAAAAAAAAGTCTAGCCATATATACACAGGGATTCTCAATTCTTACACAAGTTTGAAACCACCTTTGTATGGGGTTAACTGAAAATAGAAATATATTTTCTTTGTTTTATTTCAAGCTGCTCCTAAATATTTAAGGGGTAGGAAGTACTGTGAGGGCATAACAGCAGCATGCACAGGTTGAATGGAGCTACAGCCCACCTCTATGTTCAAGTGGCATCTAGTAATTAACATTGTTTCCAACTCCAGAGTCAAAAGTTAATATATTAGATGATTTGGTGTTCATAAGACAGTTCAGCAAAGTAGTATAAACGCAAGAGAAGGCTCACTCAGTACCCTGTTAAAAACTTGCCAACGGTCAGAATGGCTTTAATAGGATGTACATTATTTAAAGACAACAGCTCGAATAATTTGCAGATCCGATAACTTGATAACTAGCAGATCATTTACTTACCGGTGCTCAGGAGGGATTTCGTGGCCAGTTCTGTAAATGTGAGACAACAGTGCTGGCCTACTGGCATAAGGACATCCACAAGTGCACTGAAAGATCCTCCCACAATCCTCAGCATGTCGTTTCAAGTCCCATTCTGTGCCATATGAATTACTACATTTGTCACATCTATGTTTCTTTTCAGCATGAATTTTCATAAAGTGCTGGTGAAGAAAAAAATGATAAAAAACACCGTAAGTTAGAACACCCAAAGTGAATGGATAATCTTGACTGAGTAAAACACTCATTCATATCTTTGTTACATCCAGATTTAACCACTCTAATGCCACCTAGCTGACTGATTGTCCATCCCCTCCAAGACCCTTCCCATCTCGGTGAAAAATTCTGCTGCCATATCAGTTTCTGGACAGCCTCGCCAATCCCAATGTCCATAACAGTCTCCTCCAACTCTACAACCATTTCAGAACTCAGATCTCCCCAAATTCCAGTCTCTTGACACCACACCTGGAATACCTTGAATAGTTTCAGTCCTCTTATCCAAGAGATACAGTGGCTGCAGAAACCGTTTAGAGAAGGTTCGCTAAATTGATCCCAAGTATGGTGGAACAACGTAGGTTGAGTCTGCCTTCATGAGAATTCAGAAGAACTAGAGGCAATCTTATTGAAACACACAAGATTCTTAGGGAACTTGACAGGGTTGGTGTGGAAAGGTTGCTTATCCTCTGTG
>NC_081369.1:53418423-53420177 GCF_030684315.1 Stegostoma tigrinum
AGAAAGAGAGCGAGAGCGCGCGCGCGGGCGAGAGAAAGAGAGCGAGCGCGAGCGCGCGCGGGCGAGAGAAAGAGAGCGAGCGAGCGAGCGCGCGGGCGAGAGAAAGAGAGCGAGCGAGCGCGCGCGGCGGGAAAGAGAGCGAGCGAGCGCGCGCGGGAAAGAGAGCGAGCGAGCGCGCGCGAGAGGCGCGAGCGAGCGCGAGAAAGAGAGCGAGCGAGGCGCAGCGCGAGAAAGAGAGCGAGCGAGCGCGCGCGGAGAAAGAGAGCGAGCGAGCGCGCGCGAGGAAAGAGAGCGACCGCGCGCGCGCCGAGAAAGAGAGAGCGAGCGAGCGCGCGCAGAGAAAGAGAGCGAGCGAGCGCGCGCGAGAAAGAGAGCGAGCGAGCGCGCGAGAGGAAAGAGAGCGAGCGAGCTGCGCGCGAGAAAGAGAAGCGAGCGAGCTGCGCGCGAGAAAGAGAGCGAGCGAGCGCGCGCGAGAAGAGAGCGAGCGAGCGCGCGCGAGAAAGAGAGCGAGCGAAGCGCTGCGCGAGAAAGAGAGCGAGCGAGAGCGGCGAGGAAGAGAGCGAGCGAGCGCGCGGCGAGAAAGAGAGCGAGCGAGCGCGCGCGAGAGAAGAGAGCGAGCGAGCGCGCGGCGAGGAAGAGAGCGAGCGAGCGCGCGCGAGAAAGAGAGCGAGCGAGCGCGCGCGAGAAAGAGAGCGAGCGAAGCGCGCGCGAGAGAAAGAGAGCGAGCGAGCGCGCGCGAGAAAGCGGCGAGAGAAGAGAGCGAGCGAGCGCGCGCGAGAGAAAGAGAGCGAGCGAAGGCGCGAGAGAAAGAGAGCGAGCGAGCGCGCCGAGAGAAAGAGAGCGAGCGAGCGCGCGCGCGAGAGAAGAGACGAGCGAGCGCGCGCGGGCGAGAGAAAGAGAGCGAGCGAGCGCGCGCGGGCGAGAGAAAGAGAGCGAGCGAGCGCGCGCAGGGCGAGAGAAAGAGAGCGAGCGAGCGCGGCGGCGGGCGAGAGAAAGAGAGCGAGCGAGCGCGCGGCGGGCGAGAGAAAGAGAGCGAGCGAGCGCGCGCGGGCGAGAGAAAGAGAGCGAGCGAGCGCGCGCGGGGCGAGAGAAAGAGAGCGAGCGAAGCGCGCGCGGGCGAGAGAAAGAGAGCGAGCGAGCGCGGCGCGCGGGCGAGAGAAAGAGAGCGAGCGAGCGCGCGCGGGCGAGAGAAAGAGAGCGATGCGAGCGCGCGCGGGGCGAGAGAAAGAGAGCGAGCGAGCGCGCGCGGGCGAGAGAAAGAGAGCGAGCGCGCGCGCGCGGGGCGAGAGAAAGAGAGCGAGCGAGCGCGCGCGGGCGAGAGAAAGAGAGCGAGCGAGACGCGCGCGAGGGCGGAGAAAGAGAAGCGAGCGAGCGCGCGCGGGGCGAGAGAAAGAGAGCGAGCGAGCGCGCAGCGGGCGAGAGAAAGAGAGCGAAGCGAGCGCGCGCGGGCGAGAGAAAGAGAGCGAGCGAGCGCGCGCGGGCGAGAGAAAGAGAGCGAGCGAGCGCGCGCGGGCGAGAGAAAGAAAGCGAGCGAGCGCGCGCGGGCGAGAGAAAGAGAGCGAGCGAGCGCGCGCGGGCGAGAGAAAGAGAGCGAGCGAGCGCGCGCGGGCGAGAGAGAGCGAGCGCGGGCGAGAGAAAGAGAGCGAGCCGAGCGCGCCGCGGGCGAGAGAAAGAGAGCGAGCGAGCGCGCGCGGGCGAGAGAAAGAGAGCAGAGCGAGCGCCGAGCGCGGGCGAGAGAAAGAGAGCGAGCGAGC
>NC_081369.1:54219476-54224476 GCF_030684315.1 Stegostoma tigrinum
AGAGTGTGTGTGTGTGTGTGTGTGGTGTGGAAGAGAGAGAGAGTGTGTGTGTGTGGTGTGGAAGAGAGAGAGTGTGTGTGTGTGGTGTGGAAGAGAGAGAGTGTGTGTGTGTGTGTGGTGGGGAAGTGTGTGTGTGTGTGTGTGTGTGTGTGTGCGGTGGGGAAGAGTGTGTGTGTGTGTGTGGTGGGGATGAGAGTGTGTGTGTGTGTGGTGGGGATGAGAGTGTGTGTGTGTGGGTGGTGGGGATGAGAGTGTGTGTGTGTGTGTGTGGTGGGAAAGAGAGAGTGTGTTGTGTGTGTGGGATGTGGTCGAGCGAGTGTGTTGTGTGTGTGGGGTGTGGTCGAGCGAGTGTGTTGTGTGTGTGGGGTGTGTTCGAGCGAGTGTGTTGTGTGTGTGGGGTTTGGTCGAGCGAGTGTGTTGTGTGTGTGGGGTGTGGTCGAGCGTGTGTGTGTGTGTGTGTGTGTGTGTGATGGGGTAGAGTGTGTGTGTGTGTGGTGTGGAAGAGAGTGTGTGTGTGTGTGTGGTGTGGAAGAGAGTGTGTGTGTGTGTGTGGTGTGGAAGAGAGTGTGTGTGTGTGGTGTGGAAGAGAGTGTGTGTGTGTGTGTGGTGTGGAAGAGAGTGTGTGTGTGTGTGTGGTGTGGAAGAGAGTGTGTGTGTGGTGTGAAAGAGAGTGTGTGTGTGTGTGTGTGGTGTGGAAGAGTGTGTGTGTGTGTGTGTGTGTGTGTGTGTGTGTGTGTGTGTGGGGTGTGGAAGAGAGTGTGTGTGTGTGTGTGTGTGTATGGTGTGGAAGAGAGAGAGTGTGTGTGTGTATGGTGTGGAAGAGAGAGAGTGTGTGTGTGTATGGTGTGGAAGAGAGAGAGTGTGTTTGTGTGTGTGTGGTGTGGAAGAGAGTGTGTGTGTGTGTGTGGTGTGGAAGTGTGTGTGGTGTGGAAGTGTGTGTGTGTGTGTGGTGTGGAAGAGAGAGAGTGTGTGTGTGTGTGTGTGTGTGTGGTGTGGAAGAGAGTGTGTGTGTGTGGTGTGGAAGAGAGTGTGTGTGTGTGTGTGGTGCGGGAGTGTGTGTGTGTGTGTGGTGCGGAAGTGTGTGTGTGTGTGTGGTGTGGAAGTGTGTGTGTGTGTGTGTGGTGTGGAAGAGAGAGTGTGTGTGTGTGGTGTGGAAGAGAGAGTGTGTGTGTGGTGTGGAAGAGATTGTGTGTGTGTATGTGTGTGTGTGGTATGGAAGAGAGTGTGTGTGTGTGTGTGTGGTGTGGAAGTGTGTGTGTGTGTGTGGTGTGGAAGAGAGAGTGTGTGTGTGTGGTGTGGAAGAGAGAGTGTGTGTGTGTGTGTGGTGTGGAAGAGAGAGTGTGTGTGTGTGGTGTGGAAGAGAGAGTGTGTGTGTGTGGTGTGGAAGAGAGTGTGTGTGTGTGTGTGTGTGGTGCGGAAGTGTGTGTGTGTGTGTGGTGCGGAAGTGTGTGTGTGTGGTGTGGAAGTGTGTGTGTGTGTGTGGTGTGGAAGAGAGAGTGTGTGTGTGTGGTGTGGAAGAGAGAGTGTGTGTGTGGTGTGGAAGAGATTGTGTGTGTGTGTGTGTGTGTGGTATGGAAGAGAGTGTGTGTGTGTGTGTGTGGTGTGGAAGTGTGTGTGTGTGGTGTGGAAGTGTGTGTGTGTGTGTGGTGTGGAAGAGAGAGTGTGTGTGTGTGGTGTGGAAGAGAGAGTGTGTGTGTGGTGTGGAAGAGATTGTGTGTGTGTGTGTGTGTGTGGTATGGAAGAGAGTGTGTGTGTGTGTGTGTGGTGTGGAAGTGTGTGTGTGTGTGTGGTGTGGAAGTGTGTGTGTGTGTGTGGTGTGGAAGAGAGAGTGTGTGTGTGTGGTGTGGAAGAGAGAGTGTGTGTGTGGTGTGGAAGAGATTGTGTGTGTGTGTGTGTGTGTGGTATGGAAGAGAGTGTGTGTGTGTGTGTGTGGTGTGGAAGTGTGTGTGTGTGTGTGTGGTGTGGAAGAGAGAGTGTGTGTGTGTGGTGTGGAAGTGTGTGTGTGTGTGTGGTGTGGAAGAGAGAGTGTGTGTGTGTGGTGTGGAAGAGAGAGTGTGTGTGTGGTGTGGAAGAGATTGTGTGTGTGTGTGTGTGTGTGGTATGGAAGAGAGTGTGTGTGTGTGTGTGTGGTGTGGAAGTGTGTGTGTGTGGTGTGGAAGTGTGTGTGTGTGTGTGGTGTGGAAGAGAGAGTGTGTGTGTGTGGTGTGGAAGAGAGAGTGTGTGTGTGGTGTGGAAGAGATTGTGTGTGTGTGTGTGTGTGTGGTATGGAAGAGAGTGTGTGTGTGTGTGTGTGGTGTGGAAGTGTGTGTGTGTGTGTGGTGTGGAAGTGTGTGTGTGTGTGTGGTGTGGAAGAGAGAGTGTGTGTGTGTGGTGTGGAAGAGAGAGTGTGTGTGTGGTGTGGAAGAGATTGTGTGTGTGTGTGTGTGTGTGGTATGGAAGAGAGTGTGTGTGTGTGTGTGTGGTGTGGAAGTGTGTGTGTGTGTGTGTGGTGTGGAAGAGAGAGTGTGTGTGTGTGGTGTGGAAGAGAGAGTGTGTGTGTGTGTGTGTGGTGTGGAAGTGTGTGTGTGTGTGTGTGGTGCGGAAGTGTGTGTGTGTGTGTGGTGTGGAAGTGTGTGTGTGTGTGTGGTGTGGAAGAGAGAGTGTGTGTGTGTGGTGTGGAAGAGAGAGTGTGTGTGTGGTGTGGAAGAGATTGTGTGTGTGTGTGTGTGGTATGGAAGAGAGTGTGTGTGTGTGTGGTGTGGAAGTGTGTGTGTGTGTGTGGTGTGGAAGAGAGAGTGTGTGTGTGTGGTGTGGAAGAGAGAGTGTGTGTGTGTGTGGGGTGTGGAAGTGTGTGTGTGTGTGTGGTGTGGAAGTGTGTGTGTGTGTGTGGTGTGGAAGAGAGTGTGTGTGTGTGTGGTGTGGAAGAGAGTGTGTGTGTGTGTGTGTGTGGTGTGGAAGAGAGAGTGTGTGTGTGTGGTGTGGAAGAGAGAGTGTGTGTGTGGTGTGGAAGAGAGAGAGGGTGTGTGTGTGTATGGTGGGGAAGAGAGTGTGTGTGTGTGTGGTGTGCTCGAGCGTGTGTGTGTGTGTGTGTGTGTGTGTGTGGTGTGGTCGAGTTTGTGTGTGTGTGTGTGTGGTGTGGTCGAGCGTGTGTGTGTGGTGTGGTCGAGCGTGTGTGTGTGTGTGTGGTGTGGTCGAGCGTGTGTGTGTGTGTGTGTGGGGTGTGGTCGAGCGTGTGTGTGTGTGTGGGGTGTGGTCGAGCGTGTGTGTATTTGGTGTGGAAGAGTGTGTGTGTGTGTGTGTGTGTGTATGGTGTGGAAGAGAGAGAGTGCGTTTGTGTGTGTGTCTTGTGGAAGAGAGTGTGTGTGTGTGTGTGTGGTGTGGAAGAGAGTGTGTGTGTGTGTGTGTGGTGTGGAAGAGAGTGTGTGTGTGTGTGTGTGTGTGGAAGAGAGTGTGTATGTGTGTGTGGTGGGGATGAGAGTGTGTGTGTGTGTGTGGTGGGGAAGAGTGTGTGTGTGTGTGGTGTGGAAGAGAGAGAGAGAGAGTGTGTGTGTGTGTGTGTGTGTGTGTGTGTGTGTGTGTGTGTGTGTGTGTGTGTGGTGTGGAAGAGAGAGAGAGAGTGTGTGTGTGTGTGTGTGGAAGTGTGTGTGTGTGGAAGTGTGTGTGTGTGTGGAAGTGTGTGTGTGTGTGTGTGTGGAAGTGTGTGTGTGTGTGTGTGGTGTAGAAGTGTGTGTGTGTGTGTGGTGTAGAAGTGTGTGTGTGTGTGTGTGTGGTGTGGAAGTGTGTGTGTGTGGTGTGGAAGTGTGTGTGTGTGGTGTGGAAGTGTGTGTGTGTGGTGTGGAAGTATGTGTGGTGTGGAAGAGAGTGGTGTATGTGGTGTGGAAGAGAGTGTGTGTGTGTGTGTGGCTGTGTGTGTGTGTGTGTGTGTGTGGCAGTGTGTGTGTGGAAGTGTGTGTGTGTGGGGAAGTGTGTGTGTGTGTGTGTGTGTGGTGTGGAAGAGAGTGTGTGTGTGGTGTGGAAGAGAGTGTGTGTGTGTGTGGTGTGGAAGAGAGTGTGTGTATGTGGTGTGGAAGAGAGTGTGTGTGTGTGTGTGTGTGTGTGTGGCAGTGTGTGTGTGTGTGTGTGTGTGTGTGTGTGGTGGGGAAGTGTGTGTGTGTGTGGAAGTGTGTGTGTGTGGAAGTGTGTGTGTGTGTGGAAGTGTGTGTGTGTGTGGTGTGGAAGAGAGTGGTGTATGTGGTGTGGAAGAGAGTGTGTGTGTGTGTGTGTGGCTGTGTGTGTGTGTGTGTGTGTGCGTGGAAGTGTGTGTGTGTGTGTGCGTGGAAGTGTGTGTGTGTGTGCGTGGAAGTGTGTGTGTGTGTGTGCGTGGAAGTGTGTGTGTGTGTGGAAGTGTGTGTGTGTGTGTGTGTGTGTGTGTGTGTGGTGTGGAAGAGAGTGTGTGTGTGTGGTCTGGAAGAGAGTGTGTGTGTGTGGTGTGGAAGAGAGTGTGTGTGTGTGGTGTGGAAGAGAGTGTGTGTGTGTGGTGTGGAAGAGAGAGTGTGTGTGTGTGGCAGTGTGTGTGTGTGTGTGGCAGTGTGTGTGTGTGTGTGGCAGTGTGTGTGTGTGTGTGGTGTGGAAGAGAGTGTGTGTGTGTGGTGTGGAAGAGAGTGTGTGTGTGTGTGTGTGGCAGTGTGTGTGTGTGTGTGTGTGTGGAAGTGTGTGTTTGTGGATGTGTGTGTGTGCGCGGTGGGGAAGAGTGTGTGTGTGTGTGTGTGGTGGGGATGAGAGTGTGTGTGTGTGTGGTGGGGATGAGAGTGTGTGTGTGTGTGTGTGTGTGTGTGTGTGTGTGGGGTGTGGAAGAGAGTGTGTGTGTGTGTGTGTGTGTGTGGTGTGGAAGAGAGAGTGTGTTGTGTGTGTGGGGTGTGGTCGAGCGAGTGTGTTGTGTGTGTGGGGTGTGGTCGAGCGAGTGTGTTGTGTGTGGTGGGGTTTGGTCGAGCGAGTGTGTTGTGTGTGTGGGGTGTGGTCGAGCGTGTGTGTATGTGGTGTGT